>NC_072737.1:76774355-77013215 GCF_026930045.1 Uloborus diversus | reverse complement strand
AAATGAAGACACAGTTCTTGATAAAAACACAGGAGCTTTATTTACACTATGTACAGGAGAAATCGTTAACAACTGCTAAATTAATCATCAGCAATTAAGCAAATATCACTCAACACCGTAAACTTAACGGTTACACACGTATTTACTTCCAAATACGAAAACAACGCAGCGAAATGCCTCGCTATAAACAGAGCAAATACGCTCTCCGTTCGAAATCTCAATCGAAACTCACTCTTTATCCAGCGTAACGGTTTATATACACACCGAAAGAAATCTCTCAAATATTCCAAACGCTTCTGGAAAATAGTAGACCGTTATCAAATTTTATCAATGAACAAAAAAAGAAATAGGAGGGTCGTATACTTTAGCCATATGTTAAGGGGTTGTATATTCATTACTATTTACAGGTTACGTTACTACAATAATTACTATTTACAGGATTTGTAACAATAGATTCAACTGTATGTAATATTCCCACTGCGCCGCTCATAAATTAAACATATTTAGCAATTTGCAGAATCTATGACAAAAAAAAAGACTACATGTACGTGGATTTAACTAATCAATCTCATTTCTACAGCAAAGTGTGAAATTTCACTCAATTATCGAAAAAATGTCGCAACAGAGTGAGGAGTGAGGCGTCTTTACGCTTGAGGGTCACTCATAGAGCTGATTTTCAATGACACTGGGGGGGGGGGGGGAGCGAAGTGAATTTTTGACCATTGTTATTCAGAAAAAAAGTCGTTTTGATTTTTTTTCTTTTTCATCTCTTTTTCTTTTCTCTTTTTTTTTCTCTTCTCTTTTCTTTCTCTTCTCTTTTCTTTCTTTCTCTCTCTCTCCTTTTTTTGAGACAAACATTTCGGGGGGGGGGGGGTTGTCCCCAACCCCCCCCCCCCTTAGCTACGCCCCTGGTAGCACATATGCAAAGTCTTGACAAAACACAGCCGAGAAACTTTTTCCTGGGTTTAAGAATGTCATAAATTCTGAACATAAATGATTGATAATTGATTTCAATGCTCTAACTTTGTATTTCTATTGTCAATATACATGTTTTTAATGGGTTATAATTGCAGAGTGTAAATATTGATTTTCTAAGAGATGTTGGCACCCAAAGTGGCTATCAAAATAGCTCACATGAAGAATAGCCTGTTTTTAATGCCCTGTAGCTCAAGTTTGTCACCTTGCATCTTCCTTCCGTTGGTACCTAGAGTCCCTATATGAAAACGTAGTTTTCAGAGTTGCGACAACAGCTACGCTCGGAAAGCGCAACCGGTTACGGGAGAAAGATAGGGTTGCCGCCGAGCTGCAAGATTGGCTCCTTGTTCGCTTTCGAGTTTCATTACAAAAATAGTCACAAGCGGGAGCGGGAAGAGTGGCTGAAACGGGTTCTGAAGTATGTAAGCACGCGGATTCGAAAATGCATACTGTCAATAAATGAAACGCTCGATTTTGATTCAAACATTAGAAAAAGACAAAATGGCCCTATGTTAGCAGAAGTAAAAGCAGATTTTTTCTTTAACCTTATTCTCTTTAATACGATTAATTTTAAATTAATCAAAAGATTCTGAGACAACGAAAATTATATTATAGTTTGAATTGATTCAAAATGAATGAAGGAATAAAAACTGATTAAGAAAATGAAAATAAATAAATAAGCAACAAATAACGAACATAAAAAATTGCTTGTTTTTGCTACATTAATTAAGTTTTATAAAGATTTTTGAACATAGAAATATTTCTTGAATTGATATCAAAAGCATTGCTTATTTATTTTTTTTTTCTATAAAAGGAAAAAAATACAATTTTCTGATTTAAATGGAAAAGTTTAGCATTAGCTTAAAAATTCCGAAAGGAAATATATGCCTGGGATGTCCACCTACGGGGGGGGGGGGGGGGCACCCATGTATATGCAAAGGAAAGTTTGAAAGAGTAATACTAGAAATATGCAGAAGCTTAAAACAAGTTATCCTATCCAGGCCCGGATCTATATATTTTGGGCCTCCCTGCAACAAAATCTCTATAACCCCTCCCCAGAGGCCATCAGTGTGTATTTGTAACATTAAATAAGTCTTAGTGCTAGGTTTTTTCAATTTTTTTTTCTTCAATTTCATAGGCCGTTGGACCCCTTAAGACCTGGGACACCCCACACTGCGGGGATCCTATCTCGCTCCCCCCCACTCCAAAAAAAAAAAAATTAAGAACCTCTGAATATTTGAATGGTTTAGTGGGCACACCTAGTTAATAGATTAATTTGTATTTAGTTGAAAACGAAATTATATTAATCAGAGGTCATTTTTATTTGAAACTAGATGCAGATAGAAATATTCAGAAATGAATTGGGAAGTTAAGGGAGGGGGGCGTGTATTTTGACATATATTTTTTTAACATTCGTATATGCATAAGAAACAGATGTCTCCATTGTTTTATATTTATTTCTTGAAAGTACACTATCTATTATTTAAAATTTTCAACAACATTTTTATACCAAAACAATTCTAGAATGAAAGGTAGTAGACATTTTTTTAATGAAACAAAATTAAAACAATTCAGAGCACCAAAAAAGGACTTGTACTTATTTTGAATTTTTATGAGAAAACAAAAACTAAAAATTAAAAACAATTTAGCATGAGGAAAACTCATTTATTTCATGCTAAGTTTTCAGATCAATAGCATGATCTTATAGTTGTTATCTTGTTGTTGTTGTAAACAACATAGATCTCTGTTGTTCAATTTATTTTTTGGTGTTATTGTATCTATAAACTTTATTTAAAACACAAAAGTCCAGCATTTTCATCCGAAAAAGAAAACATTAGTTTAATTAAAAACTTCAGTCACTAATGGGCTAATCTTCAAAAAGTGCAACTTTGCTGTCACATGCCTTTTACAGTTAAAACTAAGGAATAGTTTATTAGTTTTTAATTTCAGCAAAAATATATCCATTTAAATCTGCCGACAGTTTTTTTTTTTTTTTTTGTAATAATTTTTATTTATTTATTTATTTTTGGGAGTTTGCAGCATGTGAATTCTTACCTCCATGTATTAGAATTTAATTAATTCAAAATAAATGAAGTGATAAAAAAAGGTAAGGAAATGAAAATAAATAAATGAAAGACAGATAATGCACGTTAGAAATTGCTTGTTTTTGTTTCGGAAAGGCAAGCATTATAAAGAGTTTTAAATCTAAAAATATTTTCTGTAACCATCTAAAAAGCAATATTACTAATAAAAATGGTTTGCTATTAAAAAGATTGCATGTTTAAGTTTACCCTGTACAATTTTCTGATTTAAATGTGATTAAGTTAAACATTAAATTAAAAATCTGAAAGGTAAATATGCAAAGGAAAATTTGAAAGCTTAATACTAGAAATAGGTAGATGGTTAAAACGAGGTAACCCCCCCCCCCCCCCCAAAAAAAAAGAAAGAAAAAATACCAAGAACTTCTAAATATTTTAGTGGTTCAGTAGGTAATCATGGTTAAAATATTAATTTGAATAAAATTTAAAATTATTACTTTAATTTGATGTAGATAGAAATATTCAGAAATAAATTGAGGAGTTGAGGGGGTGTAATTTTAAACATTACTTATTTTCAACTCATATGAATAAGAAACAAATGTATCTATTGTTATTTATTTATTTCTCTGCATCATACATCTATTACTTAAATTTTGAACAATATTTTCACATCAAAACAATATTACAAAGAAAAAATCATTCACAGCACCAGTAGAGGACTTGTACTTATTTTCAATTTTTGTGGAAAAGCAATGTTTACATTTAATTTTGACAGATATTTTAAATACAACTTAGCATGAAGAAAACTCATTAATTCCATACTAAGTCTTCAGCTCATTACCACATAAAAATTACAACCAAAGTATCTAATGTTCAATTTATTTTTTGGTGTTGTTACATCTGTAAACTTTATTTCAAACACAGAATTTCCAACATTTTTACACGAGGAAAAAAAGAGGAAACAAAGACATTTTTCTCAACTAGGCCATCAAACTCAAATTGAGGGTACCGAAACAGGATTTGTAGTTTTTATAGATTTTGGGACACACTATTATTATCAATAACTGCTTAAGTAACAAAATAGGCAAAGATTAATCTTTGTGTTTTCTGAAATGCAACGTAACCTCAAAATATTTAGATGTTCAAAAAGTAGTTATTATTACCAAATTTTTAAAAATTCCTTACTCCAAAGTATCATTTCCTAAAATTAATAATTATGGACAAAACATTAGTTTAATCAAAATTTTCAGTCACTTATAAACATAAAGAAATAAATTTTGTTATAGGTTTTTTTCCCATTTACTCAATCAGGGAGTTTCGATTAGACAGGGCAAAATATACTGATGCTTGTAATTTATTTTCTCTTATACTGTTCGTGAAGTGAATTTTTATGGAAAAAAAAAAAAAACTCCCTTGATTGAAATAAATTGAATTTTTTGTTCAGATTTTTTCATATAGATTGTTATTCCATTCATTACCCCATATCATGGATGGATGAACATGACGTATGTTCTAATATCCTGAAAAATACTTCCAGAACTCAGTCAGAAACAGAACAGGTGCACTGACAGTCAAAAGTGGACTAAGATAACAGTTGCTACCAATCCCTTCCAAAATTGGAGCTATTTGCAGTTATTCAAATTCTGTCCTGTAGTTTAAGTGGGGCGAAAAATCTCTTTTTGAGAGGGGGGAGGTTCTGGATAATTACAGGAACAGAATAAGCAGAAATGAAATGTTTATTTAATGCTGAAATAAGGTATAACAATAAACAAACCTAAATACATTTTTCATAATTTTATGTATATCTAAATTTTTTAGCCTTGCTTTAAATACCAAAAAATTTACTATAAATCTGAATTGAAAACAATATTTTTACATGACAAACAAGCATAAACCTAAAGAAAGCACTTGATTTACAAAACTAATTCAAAACTCTAAATTTAGAGAATCAAAACAGAACACCAGCTACTATTTCAAAATTTCTGTTGCAAAAGTATTGTTTGTTTAACCTCTTTACATTTCAATATATTTATACTAATGAATCATAATAAATTTGATAATAAGTGTAACAAATCAGAAATACAGCATTGTCTGCATGAAGAAGATCAAAATTTCATTTAATTACACTATTTAGCATTTAGACACAAAATTTTTGTTGGTTTGTATGTCGTTGATGAAAATCCAAAGACCATTTCGGCAACAAATTTCCTGAAGTTTACAACATAACAAACATGAATGGCATATTATACATGGAAATTTATTATTATTTTTTAAACAACTTCATTAAAATTAGTTTTGATAAAGCTGTCAAGCTAAGAAAACTTCGAAAATGATTTCTGGGCATCCTTGTAAACTTAATACTGGAGATCATTCTATTATACAACTTTTTAAGCAAACAGTACAATATTATCATGAGTTTTCTAGAACATCTGCATCAGGGCTACATATCAATTAGTAGTCGAGTTTTCTTTAAGTTGCAGGATATCTGGAAGAATCTTAAAAAAACATTAAGGGCAAATAAATTTTAAAGCTGAAGTAAAACTCTTCAAATGTGCTAAATCATCAGTACGGCTGATGTTTTGAATTGGCAGGAATGTTTTTTAAAGTAGTTCATAAAATTATAAATGGAAAATAAATAAACACACTTTAATTGAAATAGAGCTGTATTTCAACTACTTTGCATTAAGTGTGTTGTAAAGTTTAATTTCAAATAACAGGGTGTTCTAAAAACACATGAAAAAGTAAAACACATATTACAGGGAATATTTTAATTCATCAATCTCTTTTGACTAGCATAGATTATGTTTTTCATTCATTTATGTACATAATATTATGTACATATTTTTTAGTGTGCATCATCTTTGCTCTTAAGAAGGGAAATCATCAGATTATGATGACTAAAATAAGTAATGATTGTTCGTGATTCCAAATTTTATAGGAACCGTGAGAAAACTTGCTTGTTTCTTCTGCATTTCACTTAGGAATATCCACAGCAAAATTGTAGGGGTTAGGTGGGGTATGTTGGACAGTGGGGCACGTTGTTCAAGTCCCAATTATTTTAATAATATTAATATTTTTTATTTTATTTTCTGACCAACAAATAGCTCCTATGGTCCTACAAATCCTATCACGAAATCACATGGCACAGTTATATTGAACAAATTTTTTTCCAGAAAGTGTTATTTCAGCAGTCCTGAGTAATTTTCAGAAAACTAAAAATTAATTTTTTTAATGGTTTTAGTCAAGATTGAGGAGAAAAAAAATTAAACTCCTGTCTTAAACTTTTACGTGAATGCTACTACCTCATCAAAGAGCTTACTTGTGCTTGTGATTGAAAAAATGTGAGTGCATACTGTAGAAACTATTTATAAACTGTTCTTGTTGGGCTTTAACATATAAATTTAAGTGAAGTAAAAATATAGAGAATGCAATATAACTGATGCTTAAATTTATTCTTTAAAATAAAGCCACATTTTTCAGTAAATTCATTTATCTATACCAGATATTTCAGCTGGCCACATGAATCAGTTTTGAAAGCCATATGTTTTCAAAATTGTCCATTTTCACCATTGTCTTAGAGCATTTGAATTCCCCTTTATTTCAATGTTCTATTTCCTGACAAAAGTATTGATTTTCTAAAGCCTTTAACAAATTAAGATAATCTCTGATGAATTGAATATTTTTTATTTATACATTTATTTTTATGAGTGGTTGAAATGAACTCAGATGCAATTGAATTACCTTTTGAGTGGGTGAGGCAAAATCACGAACATGTAATAAATGAATATAAATAATGAAAGAAACATTACTTTTAAAGTGGATGCATTTATAATAATAATAATATAAGAGAAATAAACAACTCTGATTTAAGGAAGCAGTTACTAAAGACTTTATTTTGCATTGATTGAAAACATCGGATAAATATAAAAATATCTAATATATATCAAAATATCGGATATTTTCAAACCCTGATCTTTACGGATAATCTCAAAAACCCATTATGACAGCCTTTATTTTAAAATGCCACACTAGTTAAAATTTAACTCCACATTAATCGAGATAGGATTATTTAAAAATCATTTTTCCACCAAATATCGAAATTTTTACGAAATTGATGTGGGGTGAGAGCTTCATGTACTTTATTTTTCTGCTGATCTAGAAGAGTAGAATTCTTCTAAAGTTTGATTCCAAGAAACGGGTTGTGTCATAATGACACACGATAGACGCGAAACATGTTAATTGTTCATCAAACACTTTTGAATAGATTGTATTTCTTATTCATTTTCTTACATAAAATTACATACATGTGTCCACTTATAATGATCATCTTCTTCCTTCTTAAGAAGAGAAATGATCTGTTTACGATAACTAAAGTAAGTAATTACAAATGTACATATTGATCTCCGCGCTGCCTAAACGTAGTACATGCAACCATACAAAATGAGAAAGAAAGCGAGAAGAGCGGAAGGTCTCACTTTCCTCCAATCTCTGAAGGCATTCAAGCCACTATTTTCCTTCTAACCGACATTGCTTATCCCCACCACTTTTCATCACACAAAAAGGTTGGATATAACTTCAAAGCCCTTGCATAAAAAGTTTCACTTAAAAAATCTTTGATTCGGCATTTTATTATAAAAGTATTGATATTTCAACTCGCAAAACTTTAAATGTACCTAATTTCTGACAAACAAAAGCTTTGTGGCTGGGAGGACTTTTACAATCTCAAAAACCCACGATAACAGTCCTTACCTCAAAGGTAATTCAAAACTTGTTAAAACTTAACTATGTATCAATCATGGCATAATTATTTAAAAATCATTTTCTCAATAAAAATAGAAATTTTTACGAACCTGAAGTGGGGTGATAGCATGCACTTGATTCTTCAGGTGATAAAGAAATAGCAGGTAAAGGAAATAACAAGGCAACCTAAAAATTTGTAAACCCTAATTAGAGCATAATAAAACGTACCAACACACTACTTGAACCGAACTTAGAACACCTCAGTTTTCTGTTTATGATGGAACACACAGCGACTGGCATGCTTGTTGAATAAAAAAGAGTAAAATACCAAAGTAACCAAAACTACCTACAATTCATTAAATTTTTAATTAAAATAATACATTTTAAATTGGCTCGCTCAACCTAAAAAATAGATAAAAACTGTACTGTGTGTCAAGCAAGTGTTGCACTTCATATCCACCTCAAACGCTTTGGCAAATTCATGTGGTCACATTAATTTCATAATCGAACTGACATTTTTTTTAACAAATTTTAACTAATAAACATTTAGCAGAATATCATAACAAAACGTTTCCATAAATCAAAATGTTATTAAAAGATACTGCCAGCAAGCACTGAAAGTCCTATAATTTATAAGCATTTTATTTCCTCTGCATCTCCTTTCAAAAAACAAAAATTTGACACTGTAAATACTTACGTTGCATAAAGAGAAGATTTAACTTGGAGTTTTATAGCTTGAAGGAAAATTAAAAAACGTTACATTAGTCAATTTTTGTCTAAGAAATGATCAGGAAAAATAAAAACCTTAACATTAAAACATAAGTTAAAGCGGGTTTTAATATCAAGTCACATTCATTTAAAATAAAAATTTCCGCAGCATAAGGCATTTATAATACAAATCACAAGTTAAGATCTCTTCACATCACAAGTGTATGTTTTGTTTACTTCCACTCGTCGCCAAGCACGAAATTGATCGCGCCAAACCGAATACAGAGATGTATCGTTAAAAAAAAATTAATTTACACAATTTAAACATTTGCCTTGTCTTAAAGTGTTGTTTTTCAATAACGTTGTGATTGGAATCATCGATTTAACAGAAAAAATAACTATAAAAGACCCAAATAAAGTGTCATTATGGAATTTTAGCACACCGGAACACATGTTCTTGATATAATTACGCGATAGTTAAAGAAATAGGAATGGACTCACTCAAGTAAAGCTACACACGTATAATTTGAACATTGTAGAACAGTAATATGAGCATTAAAATCCTGGACTCACCTTTAATTTTTCAGATTCTGGGTTTTTCCACAGCACTGTCATACGCTCCATGTTAATCCTACGGGAGAAGAAGAAACCTTGCCTCAGGCGGTCTTCGACCAATAGGAAAATGATACCGCGTTGTCGCAACTCTGAAAACTACGTTTTCATATAGGGACTCTATTGGTACCATGAGAAAGAACATATTTTTTCCTATAAAAATAGGTTTTCCTTTCGATGGTGTTCTTTCAGATAAGCGGGAAAAAATGAGCCTGATATACTATTTGTCGTTAGCGAGAAAATCTCGTTCTTAAATAAATAAAGAATGGTGAATGCCTTGACAACCGATATATAGGGATTCTGCAACTGTTATAATTCAGAAATAGTTTTTTATTAATCATTTAAAAAGATACTTTGCAAATGAAATATGATAAAAAAAGAAAATTATCTTGTTCTTTCTAATGTATCAGTCCGCTTCCTGAACAAAATACTTTTCTGATTCTAACATATTTCATTTACAAAAGAACTTTTTAAATGATTAATAAAAAACTATTTCTGACTTATAACTGTTGCAAAATCCCTATAAGTCGGTTGTCACGGCATTCACCATTCTTATTCGAAAGAACAACATCGAAGAAAAAACTTATTTTGAAAGGAAAAAGTGTGTTCTTTCTAATGGTATAAACGAAAAGAAGATTCCAGGTGACAAACTTGAGCTATAGCGCTTCGAAAGTAGGCTATTTAACACTTGAACGGTCTTGATAGCCACTTTGAATCACAATATCTTCTAGAAAATACATATTTAAGCTCTGTAACTGTAACCCATTAAAAACAAACATTTTTACAATAAAGTCACTCAGTACGAGCTTTTGAATTATTTTTGTTCAAATTTAATGACAACGTAAAATCCAGGAAAAAAATTTCCCATCGCGCATTTTCACAAATTAACGCGCATGCTACACAAAATCTAACGAGCTGAAATTCACAAAAATACTTGAATATACTAACGGTCAACCATACTTTAAGCGCCTAAAATTTCAAGCCTCCAGTGTAATAAAATTTCCTGTAAAATTGGTGTAAACTTGGCAATTAGGCACAAAAAGCTGATCCGCCATCTTGGATCACATTTTTCGGAGATCCTAGATCCTCAGGATTTGGATCTAGGAAGCTGAAAATTTGCATTGATTAGCTTCAAAGGCATCTCTACTACTCTATAAAATTTCATCCAAATCGAAGCTGGTCGAGTGGGGACCCCTAGGTCACTTGACATGGAATGACTCACATGTGTTTCGGAGCTTTAAAGAACCCCTTTCTCATAGAAGTTTATCGTCCCCATCCCGAAGCACACATTTTTGTGCATTGATTACATACTTTTGAATTGAACGAGGTACCTTGCAAGTCCGAATACTTTTGGGAAAAAATTGTGTTTCAGTTTGGGTCAGTTGGTGTAAATTCTGTACCTCAGGGCCAGACTAACGTAAGTCCACAATTTGTGATTTTTCGTTTATTAGTGCATTGTACGTAGAAGTCTATTCCGTATCGAGCCATGTGAGCGAAATTCGAAATTCTTTATTAAAAAAAATCCTTTTCATTTTTTTCTTACCAATGTAAAAAGAGCGCGCGTCTCTTCCTTTGCATGAGCCAGAAAAAAGTTTATCCTCTCTCCTGTACAGGTGCGATTATGTGACTTACATCCGTACAGAAGGTACTGAGGTACAGAACTGAAGTTTACAAAATACAGGCACAAATTACCAATCTCATTGTTTTATTGGCATGCAATTTTTTACTGGCTATTTACTCTATAAGCAATATTTTTAAACTGCCTTTTTTTTTAATTTGGCAACATTCTTTTCTGATGAAGTGATACGTTTTCTATTATAATTAGTTTAATTTTACATATGAAACTAAAAGTTTAGTTTTCAGCATCATGTTTCTCATTCAAAATTCCAGCTAATTTCAATACACTTAAGCATTTCATATACATAAAGAATGTTTTAGTATATCTAGAAAAGTTGTATTAGTTTTATTTTTTGTTTTAGAGTTTTTTAAGAAAAGAGTTTGGTATATCTAATTGGTGTATTCCAAAATAATGTTCATGAATTTCTTTTTGTGTGTGTGTTATATGACAGGAGATATAATGGCATGGCTCCTTCAGCACCTACGACCCGTGGACCATATGTGGCCCGTAAAGGTGACCTATGTGGCCCGTAATGTTCAGCGTGCTAAAACAGCCCAGAAGGCAACTCGTTGCCAATCAAATCAATTATTTACTTCAACTTTGGGTTTCTGAAAAATCATTTGTAAACTTTGCATTGCTACTATAAGCATCACGTGATGATAGCGACAATTTTAAGTTTGTAATTTTCTTTTTTCAATTTTTAAAAATAATTTTAAATTTTTTTACTTGTTCTGACTCGTGAGAATCATCTTAATGCTTGCGTTCGACGACCTCTACCGGTTGCTCCCGGTCGTTGATCACATGACAGCTAATGACGTCAGCGCATGCTAAAACATTAGAGATGGCGTCATTATTTGTCATGTGATCAACCTACCGGTAAGGTACCGGTCGATCAACAAACGCAACCAATAATAGATGCGGACCTACGTTTAAAAAAAAAAAGGTTGGGCGCCACTGATCTAAAGAAACAAAAATATCCTAGATGAATTTGAAAATAAAGCGAATATGTCTGCAAGCAATTACAGGTGGTGCGGATGGAAGCTATGATTGCAGCAAGTCTTTAAGAGTACCAAATACGGGAATGGAAAAAAAGGTACTGTTGTTTAAGTACAGTAGTAAAAAATTGCTGCAAGTGAGGACACAGTTTAAGAAAAAAATTAAACTGAAAATACCATGATCATGACACCTCCTTCAGACAAATTATCTGCTGGCTCTTGGATATGTGTGAGGTGCAATAGCAGCGACTGTTGATTAAATTTTTTGTACGTCGAATTTTGTCAACAAAAAACCTATTTACCTTCAGTACCTCATTAAATATTCATTGGTGGAAAAATACTGTTCTAGAATATAATGATGTTGATGAAGTTGTAAATAACATTGTCTAAAACCTGGATGAGCCATTATTCAGTGGTAGAGGACATTATGGATTACTTAGAATGGTCTATTTAAATTGTAAAACTATACATAAATATTCGGTAATGTGCGTGTTATCTGCTTTCCTACCTAATTGACTTTTAAAAGTTACTTCACTTTCTCCATCTATATACATTTAAGTCCATATATGAGGTAAACTGATCATAAAAGAAAGCTTAAAGGAAATGAGGATTAAACGATTTTATTGTTCAAAAAATGAGAAAAGAATTGCAGCTTTTTTTGGATGGTGCAATCTTAGAAATCTGTCAAAAAAAAGTCAAATATTTTTAGAGTTACATGAAATACACCGCCAGCTCAGTCATTCCATCTGAGGACTGCAGTTTCGTGCTTATTAGCACTCATCAGCCCGGCATAGGAAGTGATTGAGCTGGAGGCGGAAAACACCTCCAGCCTGTGTTTTCGATTGCATGATTCATGTGGTGAGTTTTTGCAATTTACAATTATTATACTACTTTTTACTTTTATTTAATTATTTTCTTTATTCTTCTTTTTTTTTCGTTTTTTCTTTCTTTATCAGAAAAATTGAATTTTCACTGCAGTGGATCAGACATGAATTCAATGAGTAATGCTGTAATAGTTTTTCACAGAATCGAAAAATTAGAATAAAATGTTTCACACAAGAAGAATTTTCAGTTCTGCAAATTAACATTTTTGTTTCTACTATCGACGTTTTTTCTTCAAGTGAACTTTTTCAGTGCATTACCATGCGGAAATGGCTGGGTGGAGTGCAGTTTATGATGAGTTTTCTACTTTAAATATGCAATCAATTCTTTTGAAAGAAAACAAGGATGGAACATTTTATGGGCTTAAAATCAGTAATTTTGGGGGATCAGGAGATCAATTGCCCCTTCCCTGGATTTCATAAACTAATATGTTTCCTTGTGAACGGACGTGGTATTTTGGTATAATTTTATTTTAAGTTTGTATCCTTTGCCCCCCCCCCCCCCTAGGAAAAATTCTGGTGTTGGGCCTGCTTAAAATGATACTTGGCGCTTAACCCCGACACTTATTAGTTTGACTTTAGCATCTTTTCCCTCAATTTCAAAGTGCCGACAGTTCAACAATTAAATGAAGAGGGAAAAAAACATTTTTGTACATACTTCTTACCCGAATAACTTTTACAAAGATTTTGGAGGTATTACATCCATTTTATATTGTTTTAATTTCTTTTAGGACATAAGTTTTATGTGTAACGACGTTTTATGTGCAAAACAACGTAAATTATACAAAATATATTAGCGAAGTAAAAGGTATACTTCGTTTCATTAACATTGTAAAATGGTTGTTAACGTTGTGGCAACCATTTTAAAACGTTCATGAAACGTATAAACGTCACGTGTGCGGACTTTTATGTTTGTATTTTGATGCCATTTATTTAATAACTCGAAAATCGCCCATCAAGGTATGACGGGTGAAAATTGCTTGTACACTGAACGAAGCAATTGCCTGTTTGTTGATAGTTGAAATTTTAACCCTAACTCCAGTGGATGAACCCTAAACTCCAGTAGATAGCGTTCATTGTTGACCCCTTTTTCGTTTCTTCATTCTCCTAAACTGACACCCTTACCAGTAAAACAATTAAGTTACCGGATCCAGTGCAGCCTTGTCAAAATAAAGCGCTATATATGTGAGGATGTGGCTTTTTTGTCGCAATTTCAAAGACAATTAAATTAATAAAAAAATTCAGTAAAATTTAGACCTTTGTTCCAACTATTGATAATTTCAAAAATGTGTCATTCCCAGTTCAATCATACTTAATTGAAACTCTTTTCCTGGGGCGCCCCGAACTTAAATTTTTGGGAAGGCGAAAGTTCTCAATTTGCCGAATGGAACTTCAAATTTCTCCGAATGATGATAGTTTTGCCAACTGAAACTCCAAATGTTGCCAAATGATGATATTTTTTCCGAATCCTCAGACAGCATTTGCCTAATAAGGAAATATTGAGGAGGTCGCAATGGCCTCCCGTGACCTCTCATCCGGGCGCCCCCTACTCCTCTCCTCTCCTATTTTCATGAATAATAATTTATTTCAGAAATGCTCTAATGTTTACATTACGAGCCTCATTAACGTGAACATCTATGTGATTATAAGAAGTTAATTTTATCGTCACATGTATGGTTGAAAATATTTCACAAAGTGCAAAACAATTTTGTTTAAATTAAAGAAGTTCGTCTTAAGCAAATTAGTGTTAACGAGGCTCCACTGTAGTAAAATACCCACAACATAAGTGTTCGTTTTTTTCTTTTCAGAATGTAATTGCCGACAGCATGGAATTTCCAGCTGTAACAATATGCAGCTCAAACACTTTACCACAGTCTGTTCTGAAAGAGGTTGGCGGATATCATATCGTCCACTTACAGGAATTCCTTTCAAATAGAGAAAAAGTTAAAAAGCATTAGTAAGACATTTAAATAATATATACATCCTAATATTATCTCAGCTTTGATAATTCATGCATATCAATTATGACACTTTATTAGCATTAGCATTCCAGTAATTGTTTCTTCACTCTTTTCACACTTAGAAATATTTTGCTTAAAATTATCTTTTACTCTAAATCTCTCTTAAAATTTTTTAAACGCAGTTGCTAATTAATAAATGAATGCTGCTTTCTTTTCAGAGTCATGAAATTTAAGTGCTTAGAAACTTGAAACAGAAACTAAAACAAATGATTAGAAGCTATCACAACCATGCGTGGATCCATGTGGGTCATGACTCCCCACTAAAGCGACATTATATTTACTTTAAAAAAGTTTTGGAACCTACATTTAAAAAAAAGTGCCTCAGAATATCCATTTGAGCACAAAATTATCCTTTGAAACCTCCTATTCCGATAATGACGCCCTTCAAAAGCAGAAGCTGAATCCACCCCTGATCATCTACCGTGCCCCAGTCTCACATTCCCCCAATTTTCTTATATTTAACTGTTGCTATCATGGCTGCGGAGTCGGAGGGAAATTGACCAACTCCGACTCCTGCTCCGGAAGATTTAGATCCTTCGATTCCGAACCCGATTCATTTACCCTAATATCAGTTCGAGTTGTCAGAGTTGCCGACTTTGAGGGAAAATGACCGACTACGGCTCCGACTGCTTTACGACAAAATCAGTCCTACTCCACAACCCTGGTTACTAACCGCAATTATAATAGTGGTGCTTTCGCAGATAATGTATGATAAGTCTCCTGAAAAAGTGTATACACACGATACTATACTGCGTTAAAGGGAAAGATAGACTAGATGTAAACAAAGAAATGCACCATTTGGCGACGTCATTCACGTGTTTGGCGTGGACAAGAACAAATTACTACCAAGCAGGTGGCGAATGCGAGTCATATTAGTTTACTTCTTTTTATTATTATTAATATTAAAAAGGAACTTCTCAGAAGGAGGTGGGATTGCATAGTAGCAAACCTCCTGGCAATTTAGTATTGTTTGCTTTCGGTCTATCATTTTCATGAACCGAGTATAGATAATTACTCAACTGACGTTTAGTAACCATGAAGTATGAAGTATAAAGTGAAAAGGGGGGAGGAGGCTTGAAAGAGCGCGAGCACTGAGACCACTGGTCTAGTCAACTGACACCGCTTTGACCACTAGTAGAGCCCAATAACCAAATTTCAGCAGTTGCCTAACCGGTATTTTATGCAGTTCCCAGGGATCCACGTAGTGGTATTCAAATCTCTGCGCAGAGTAGTGTAGTCACATTCACACCGTACATGAATAATCGAACTTTCATCTGCCATATGGCATCATCTACACGATGGATCGTCTGTAACACCCATCAGATTAAGATGCCTATTAATAGAGCAGTGTACAGTTAGTAACCCAACAGACTTTTCTATCTCATTCCTACTCAAATAAACGGTTCTCCGGATCTAAACCAGGGAGGCTGCTGGTTGAGAGTCTTGGCCTTTCACCATTATAGAGGACTTTGAAAATGATGAGTCTATTTTTCATCAAAAAGGGAAAAATATTAGGGTTACGGCGCTAAATTTCCACTTAACGAAATATTGCCAAAGTTGACAGTACGCCGTAAATTTGTAGAACACTAAATGGGCTCAGCAGATCGTACACCAAGGTTGGGGAAAATTGCAGCAGTCATGCAATTTTAAGATGCCTTGTTAATCATTTACAATTGCTATTGGAAAAAAAAAATATCCGCTCGCGGTACTGCTTCAAAACTTTGCGGTATCTTTGCAATGCCTATTTATTGTGACTAGTGTCGTGGTCGTCGCTAGCGACGGTCACGCTAGTGTTCGCACAGTGGCCGACATTCAGCTATAAATCATGCTGAAAATTTGAGGAAAACACGTATAAATTTTTGTTTCCAACATTTTTATTTTTACTCTTCTACATTCGTTCACTGCACATCTGGGAACATGCACTTTCATCTGTACGTGCTTACAGTACCAAGCAATAAAATTTATTCCAAAATAAAGCTTTTTGTATGATGTTATTCTCTTAATTAACTAATTAGTTAATTAAGAGAATAACATCATACAAAAGAGTTTTACTGAGTTTTTCAGTTGTAATAATTTTATTTAACCACACTATTCACCAAGGTCTTCGGGTTGTTTTCTTCCAGTGAACCTCTTGCAGAAAGAAGGCGCTGCGTCAGCAATCCGGCATGTGAATGGTCATGGTTTCATGACTCCTGCTCCTGTTTTTCTAACCCTTGCCTTACTGAGGTCTGTGATTTCAGCCATCCCACTTGCAAATGCCATGATCAAGTCTGCAAGTTCTTCCCAAAGACCTGTGTCCTGGATACTTCTCTGAAACACACAGAAAGATGTCTTTGCCAAAATAACAGGTAACTACAGAAACGATCATGGAACGCTTAAGAGTCTTTAACAGAACGAAATATTCATGGATTTTTTGTTGGGTAGGAGCATAGTTAGTAAAGCAGAACCCTCTTCTGTGATGGGGAAAGAGTTTAAATCTCAATCAGAAAAAGGATGTTATTTGATCAGTACTTGTATATGCTCTAAATATACCCTAATGGTTTAGAGCCCTCTTCAAGCTGAAGGTCCACTCATTATCACTGCTATATACTTCTGAAGACAATAGGTGCAACTGTTATGAGTTTTTGTTTGCGCATAATATGCAAACGATTTGCTAAGAATGACAGCCAATGGAAAACACAGGATTTTTTCACGGGAAGGGTTCAGAGTCGAAAGTCGACCACTGTCGTATCATATCATTGGAATACGCCGCCAAACATATTTTTGTCGATTGTCGGGAACAAAAACATTTAAAAATTAATTAATGAAAAAATGAACAAGAAATTATTTAATTGAATTAATTACTAATGACAAATACTTAATTAAATTACAAGAAAGCACAATAACTTATGTACATTAGGGCTGGGCGATATACCAATATATCGTCATATATCGATATATAACTATTACAACGGTAACGATATTTAGATTTCTATCCGTTCGATACATGGGTTGAAACGGAAATACCAGAGATAATTACGGAGAAATTGATATACTGACTCAAAAATACATAACTTTTTATAGTTCTGTATGATGGATGAGTGCTTGAAATTTCAAGAAATCAACTGCATTCTTCAATCAGTTATTTTATTTTTAATTATAGTACAAGGGAAAATTAACAGGGCCGCCGAAGGTCAAGGTGGACCCATTGTCAGATTGGCCTCCAGATCCCATCCCCCTGAAAAGTTTTCAAGAGCGATGCCCTTCTAAGGACCGCGTCCCTAGTTTCAGGCAAGGTTGATACGGCCTCTCGTGGGCCCTGAAAAGTGAATGCGTGTTGGTTAAAAAAGCATCTTCCAATGGAGCTATCAACATGGTTCATAATTCTAATTAAACGTAAACCATTGACATTACACTGAATAAAAGGTTTGCGAAATATACTGAACAGAAATGTTTGTATTAAAAAAGAAATGAAAAACGAAAAAACCTAATGAGATTAAATAAAATACACCGCCAGCTCAATCATTTCCATCTGAACTGTCGTATCTCACTAAACGAGCGCAACTCATAGCTGAATAAAAATAGTAGCTTTATCTTCGATAATAAGAGGGAAAATTTTTATTCCGTTCATAACACGAGGCACAACTTGAACCGGTAATCCGATTTTAAAGCGTTATCGCCGGCAACTATTATCGCCGGCGACGACATTAACGTTAATGCGTTGACATAGTGTTTTTTGTGAAAGTTGTACGCATTAACGTTAATGCGATGACATGGTGTTGTTTGTGAAAGTTGTACGTATTAACGAAGATGGAATTGAGTTCTACCATGCACGATCATGGGTTCTTTGTGAAAGTTCTATGCATATTCGGAAGAGTAACAAGTACCATGATTGAAAAAGCTGAGCTTGTTGATTGATGACATTTATTGGATAATTTACCAAGTTTCTCTAATACCATCGGATGAAGATAAAAAGTAGGAACAAAGCTTTAAGCATTTTTTTTTTATTTACTAATGTAACATAAATGAATAATATACATAATGTGTGGATTTTAAAAATTATGAAAAATTTCATTGAAATAAAAAGTCTTATAATTTATTTTAAAACGCCAAAAAAAGAAGTTTACTGCGTTAATTTTGATAACATTGAAATTTTTTCAAAAATAAATAAATAAATAAATAAATTTTTTAGTTTTAATTTTCCCGCCGAAAATATTTAAGTTGCATATCAAATTGCAGTGCATTTATAGCTGCATTCTTTAAAGATTTATTATTAGCATTTTACTTAATCTTACTCAACTAAAAAGTAAAAAGTCTTACAGCAAAAGCTATTAAATGACTAAAAACAAACTATTTAAGACAGCAATACGAAATATAGTTCAAAATACATTCAAATTATTGAGACTGCTCAAATCGAAAGATTTAAACAAAATATTGAATTGAATATTTAAAACTTTTTCGTTGCGAAGCACTTTTGTTATGCAATGAGCTATACCATTGAGCACGCCCTCTCCCCCCCCCCCTCCAGGAAAGTTTTGAATTAGAGAAATAATATTATATTTGGAAATGTTTTTTGTTGTTTTCGGATCCTTTGCAACCCTCCCCCCCCCCCCCAGAATATATCGATAAATCGAAAATATCGATATTTGTATAGAGCGATATATCGTGGTATTAAAATTCTGATATCGCCCAGTCCTAATGTACATCATGCAAATATCAAAAAAAAGGCATCAGTTGCGGTAAACTGAGAATCTTCTTTCCTAACAAGAATATTCAGTTTTTCATGCACCTTTTTCACAAAAGACGATAATATGACATTTTTTATATATATATATATATATAACTTTCATCACTTATTTTCCCAATGAAATTTAAAAGTATATTTTACAATTGAAAATCAAAATGTATCTACGCTGCATCGAAAGAATATCCGGAGTTATGTAGTTATATAGTTTGAAATACAAGTAATGAAAGAATTTTCGACTTTGAAAATCCTAACACAAAGAAAGACTTGTGCTAGATAAATGAAATTTAGTAGGCGTGTTTATACATCTGGAAGAAGACATCGATTAAATATCGCGCTTCGGGCATAAGTGTGGCGCTAGTTGCTTTAAATTAGGGTGTATATATTAAGTAGTTACTGCCCTCCATGTACAAATGTACAGCTTACGTCGGATCTCGGTCAAATTTGGCAAAGAGGTACTTGGGCACCTGAGAAGAAACGTAAGGGATGTTTCGAACGCCAAAACAAAATACAGAACCATTCGAATATTAATTTTAGGACCCGAAAATGGCATTAAATTGCTCTTTCTACCCGAAATAATTATCCGACAGGTTCGATTTTAGCCGAATTCGAAAGCCCACGAAAAATACTATTTTAAGATTTTTTTCTTTTTTTTTTTTTTTTTTTTCTCCTTGCCTCTGGAAATGAAACCTCAATCCCCTAAACTCACCAACAGATAAGTTATAAGCATTTTTAGGTAAGGAAACTTTAATTTTAAACCGGAATGTATCGCCTGCCGCTAGCTTAGTTTTAACTAGCGTGAATAAAATCATATTGAGAAGAAAAATCTGACACTTTTTTCTCGAGCGGGAACAAATAAAATTCTTGTTTCTGCTTTGAGGATTTTACTGCATTCAGGAGATATAAATTTTTTCCCCTTTTGGTTATTTTCCCGCGATCTGTCGTGAAATTTTTATTTTATTATTTATTTATCTTTTTTTTAATAAATTTTTCTTATTTTTTTTTATTTTTATTTTATTTTATTTTTTTTTATTTATTTTATTTATTTATTTTTTTGATCAAGCCTCATTGTAGAACAGGCGTGCGTCATTTAACACAACTTTTATTTTCGAAGTAGATCGAACAAAGCCGGAGAACGCAGTTAGTTAAAAATAAAAAGAATCTAGATTTCAGAAAATTTATAGTTTCGAAGCTATTGCACACTCGAGAGACATGAATTCAAAGAGAAATATAGCAACTTCTTTTTTTAGTTACAAATGTTTGATTGTGTTGCTACATGGCATACGTCCTATCTGTGATCCAGTTCACTCACACGTTTTGCAGCAGCACACTGCCAATGAGTTCTAAATGCAGCACAAATGCGTCTATTAATAATACGTAATGATATACAAATGCCTTCCTTAAGTTCTTTTAATGTTTTTGGTATCACTGGTTAATAAACAATATTTTTGACGCAACTCCATGAAAACAAATCACACCGGATGTGGAATGAACTGGATTACAAATTGAACGTGTAACAAGAAAACCACAAATCAGGCATTTGTAACTGGAAAAAAAATCATATTTCTGTTTAAATTAATGCACCAACTTTTGTAATATGCAGGGTTGGTATAAAGACTTTTTTTTTGTATTTAAAAAAGAAATTGTTTAAGCCAGGTTTTTTTTCATTTAAACCGGGTTTATTTGGTTTTTATTACTATTTCTAAGACAAACAATTTTATTCTAGGAAAATCATGAAGATTTTATGAATTAAGTGTTAAGGGGACAAGGGACCTTATACATTCGGAAAATCAACCAAATTTCACAAAAATTGTTTTTGCGCCAAAAAATAGAGCTTAGTACCAGCTTTGATAACCCATTTTCATTTTTGCGATATTATGATTTTTACGCATTTTATTTACATTTTTAAAAAAGGGGGCGTGGTATTTAAAGGGATAAAAGTATCAGCTGATTTTTGTTTACACGTTTTTAATCATCATTTTTGGCTCGAAATGCTCCCACCGCATTATTTTTCACTGTATCGCTTCAAAAATTTTTGAGCACATTAACAGTCTTATACTTCATAAAACTGGGCATTACTTTACCCAAATACAAAAATTTACTATTTATCCGCTGTTAGCAAAGTAGCATACGTATTAAAAAAAACGTAAAATTCTATTCATAATTTGCTTTTTTTTTTCTAGTTTATATAAGCACATAGATTGAATTCAATGCCCATTTATGTTCATACGGATAAACTACATCTGGAAAAAAAATATTGTTGGTTTTCGTTTACATGAATTGCGCCTGGAGTGTTTTCAATTCTGCCCATGTTGCGTTCCATATGCCTCACAAAACACCTTTTTTAACACTAAAATTTTTAAATTAACATTTAAAATGTCTAATATTGATATGAAAATATTATTTTTGTTCTATTACTTCAAATACATGGTGTAAAATTATAAAATTGAAAAGTAAAATTCAAAAGTCCCTTGTTCCCTTAAGGAACATTTAATATTCATATTTGTACCTAATTTCTTTGTAATTAATAAAATAATTAAGAGTAAAATCTTGTAAGTTCATTTCCTTATAGTTACAGATTTCTGTAGGAGAATATTGTTTAAAAATCTTTAATTATTTTTTAAAACGAGCTGATGTGTGCATCACATGACTTCCTTTTACCCTAAGTTAATGTCATTTTCTCATTATTGGCAGTTTTAATGTGATTCAATAGTTTACTCTATAAATATCACCAACAGTGGCCAAATTGAAGCAAGATTTTTTTAAAAAAATTTAAAAAATCTTAAAATTTATCGCCAAGTTGGCGACAAAACTTGGCGACCAAAAGACTGGCGATATATCGCCAAGTGTCCGCCAAATTATAACATCACTTGAGTTTACATCGAAATTAACAATGATTTCCCCCAAAAAAGGGGCAAAAGACCCCTTTGGAGTGTCCGAATGCAACCAAAAAGGAAGGTGCACAACTAGACCCCACTAAGAGTCTACGTACCTAATTTCAACTTTCTAGGACATTCTGTTATTGAGTTATGCGACATACACACATATGCACATACATACGTACATACAGACGTCACGAGAAAACTCGTTGTAATTAATTCGGGGATCGTGAAAATGGATATTTCGGGTGTCCGTACGTTCCTAGACATGTATCCACGTGTGGTCGGGTTGAAAAAGAAACTCAACATTCATTCAGGGGTGAGCAAAATGGAAATTCAGGCCGATTTTTGGGTGAAAATTTTTTCGCGAATACAATACTTCCTTCTTACTTCCTTTTACAAAAAAGGAAGTATTGTATTCGCGAAAAAAATTTCACCCAAAAATCGGCCTTAATTTCCATTTTGCTCACCCCCAAATGAATGTTGAGTTTTTTTTTTCAACTCTACCACACGTGGATATGTGCCTAGGAACGTACAGACACCCGAAATATCCATTTTCACGATCCCTGAGTTAATTACAACGAGTTTTCTCGTGACGTCTGTATGTGTGTATGTATGTCGCATAACTCAAGAACGGAATATCCTTCAAAGTTGAAATTTGGTGCGTAGACTCCTAGTGGGGTCTAGTTGTGCACCTTCTTTTTTGTTTGCATTCGTATGCTCCAAAGTGGGTCTTTTGCCCTTTTGGGGGGTGGGGGGGAATCATTGTTAATTTCGATGTAAACTCAAATGGTGTTATAATTTGGCGGACACTTGGCAATATATCGCCAGTCTTTTGGTCGCCAAGTTTTGTCGCCAACTTGGCGACAAATTTGGCTATTTGAAAAAAAAATTAATCTGGTTTCAATTTGACCACTGTTGGTGATAATTAGAGAGTAAACTATTGAATCATATTAAAACTGCCAATAATGAGAAAATGACATTAAATTGGAGTCAAAGGAAGTCATGTGATGCACACATCAGCTCGTTTGTAAAAGGAAGAAAAAAAATCCAATACGTAAATGGATCTTGGTATAAATAATTAAAGAAATTATTTACTGTGATAGTTCAGGTCTTATTAATTACTAATAACCAAGAATAAATTTTGGCAAATTAATTTCTTCATAATCATCAATATCAACTATAAATAAAAAAAATAGAAGTAAAATTAAAATCATGCATTCTTAAACATGGAAAGTATTTTGCAGTACCTACAAATGCATCATAAGTCTGATGTACATTATACAACTTTAAAAATTAAAAGATCAACAACGTATATTTTGTTTAAAGATTTTTTAAAAAGTTACAAATCATGTAATTTATTTGCCTAATGTATCAATGACAACAGTTATAGAAACAGGACAAGTTGGTTTTAAGAAAATCATTGTTATCCATTGTAGACATTATTTCTCCTGGTTTGATGCAGTTAAGAATACAATTTTTTTTATCAAAGAAAAAATATCATTTTAACTATAATCCTTAGTAAAAACTCAAATGATAATACCCTTTCAACATATTTTGAAAATGAAAACTGCCATAAAAACTAATGTTTATTGATTCTTCTACCATTCATACATGAGATTTTTTTTTATTATATTGGGATCAAAAAAGTTCTTTTAAAGGCGAAAATTTTGCATTAATTTTTTTTCATAAGAGCACAGAGTTACATGGATATTTTCATAATTTTATACATTTTCTTTTCTTGCTCTGACTGCATCGTCTATCGGGGATGCAAAAAGTGTGCAGGTATAAGTGAAATTTTATGCCTACTCTAAGTGTTCTTGGACTTCGTTATTTTTTTTCTCTTCTCATTTAAATATTCTACTGTTAAGATATTTTTACACTATGTATCGCTTCAATGGTTTGGTACATAATCTATCTCAATAAATCTTAAGTAATCAAGCAAATTACTTAGTGAATGAAGTTTTGGTTGAAATATGCTTTTTGGACTATTTTGAAATGCAAAAGACAAAAATTAATGATAACTGAATAATAAAAAATAGCTACTTGGATTTTTTTCTCCGTGTAATTTAGAAAATCTTAGCTGGTCTGCCTTGCATATTTATGTACCTAATAGGAAAGCTGCATTGATTAAAAAAAGAAACAAACGAAAGAAACATTATTTAACGAACTTGCATTACCTTAAAAAACGAGCTGATGTGTGCATCACATGACTTCCTTTTACACCGACTTTATGTTATTTCCCCATTATTGGCAATTTTGATGTGATTCAATAGTTAACTCTGTAAATATCACCAACAGTGGCCAAATGGAAACCAGATTTTAAAAAAAAATAAAAACTGCCAAATTTGTCAGTTGGCGACAAAATTTGGCGACCAAAAGACTGGCGATATATTGCCAAATGTCAGCCAAATTATAACATCACTTGAGTTTGCAACGAAATTAACAATGATTTCCCCCCAAAAACGTGCAAAAGACCCCTTTAAAAACACCCGAATGCATCTTAAGTAATCAAGCAAATTACGTAGTGAATGAAGTTTTGGTTGAAATATGCTTTTTGGACTATTTTGAAATGCAAAAGACAAAAATTAATGATAACTGAATAATACAAAATAGCTACTTGGATTTTTTTCTCAGTGTAATTTAGAAAATCTTAGCTGGTCTGCCTTGCATATTCATGTACCTAATAGGAAAGCTGCATTGATTAAAAAAAGAAACAATTTTTTTTTTTTTTTTTTTTTTTTTTTTTTTGAGTTATGCGACATACATACGTACATACAGACGTCACGAGAAAACTCGTTGTAATTAACTCGGGAATCATCAAAATGGATATTTCGGGCATCAATACGTTCTTAGGTATATATGCACGTGTGGTCAGATTGGAAAAAAAAACTCAACATTCATTCGGTGGTAAGCAAAATGGAAATTAAGGTTGATTTTTGAGTGAAATTTTTTTTGCGAATACAATACTTCCTTTTTTGTAAAAGGAAGTAATATAACTTTCAAAATGTATTAAATCTATAATTTATTTATACAGTCAAACCCCGCTATAACGAACCCTCAACTGACCGACTTGAGAGATCGCTATAGCCGAGGGTTCGCTACATCCGATTTTCAAAAAAAGTCTAAATTCACTCAATTACTTCCATAATGGACATCCTAATTACACAATGTTTCTATCAGTAGTTAGGGTCACAAAAAGTGAAATGTATTATTTACATTGTACTCAATAAAAAGCAAACTATAAAAATTTACTTTTTCTTTGAAAAAAATTCTACAGCATGGACGAAGGATGTTATTTTAGGTTGCAAGCATTTTGATTTTAAACGCATTTCACCACTTTTTTAAGTCAGCTATTGGAAACAAATCCGCAACATGTTTCAGTTGCAAAAAAAAAAAAAAAGTTAAAAACATTGACAGTTGCCTTCGGAGCTGAAATTGGAGGTTCGGGATCTCCTATTTCTTCATCAATATCAGAAGATGAGTTCACAGTGAAATTGTTCTTGTGAAAGGTTTTTGCATAGATCAGAAAATACTGAAGCACATGAAACCAGAAAACTTCTTTGCACATGTTTAAAGTCATAAATTCTGTCCAATAAAATTTGTTTGAAGTGACTTTTAGGTCGACTTAGGTTGACTTTTTAGGTCAGGAACGTTTACGAATGAAATGATTTCTTTCTTACTTTTTGCACCAAATGTTGAAAAGCTTGAAATTTTTGAAAATTTTGGTTCACTATAGCCGATTTTTGAACTATTGGGGATCGTTACAGGCGTTTGAAATTGCATTAATGACATAGGACTTCAGTTCGGACCATTCAAAAGGATCGCTACAACCGGGGGATCGCTATATCCCGGGTTCACTATAGCGGGGTTTGACTGTATAGCTTTGCTAGTTACTTTGAATAAATTAGATTTTACTCTTTGCAATAATATGTAAAACTTGTGAAAACATTTGGGAGAAAACAATGAAATTTTTCAAAAAAAAAAAAACATTTTTGAATAATACCACATGGTTTTTTTTTTTTTTTACCAATTGGTTTAAACCGTGGTTTAAACCATCGTTTAAACCCCAAGGTGGTTTAAACCAAACAACCCTGGTAAAACGTTCAGTAGTTTCGAAAATAATAATATATTTTCGAAACTAAGTCCATCATTTAGTACTCAATTTGCATTTTAGAAAAATGGGTAGCAACCCCATTGTCGAACATTTAGCAGTTTGCCAAATCTATATTCTGTTGTGCAGGCATAAAGAGATCAAGTACATACGAGAAGTTTTGTGTCAAAACCAGTTTAATCCACTTTTTAAAATTTTTCAGAAGAAATATTATTATTTCAAAAAATTATTCACGGGTCTGTCTTTCAACAAAAACTTACTTTTGACAGCAGTTTTCGATCTGATTCAGCTAGATACATTCCAAATCATTGTACAATGATAGTATCTACCAAGAAGAACAAAACTATGACATTAAAAAAACTTCCGAAAACTCACGGGTGAAGCTCGTTTTGATGCTGAACAAAAGATTTTCTCTCGAAGAAAACTATTTTTAAAATATCAATTTTTACCATAAAATAGATTAATGTTCAGTAATAGATTAATGTAATGTTCTTTCACCTTTCAGAAGTGATAATGGGAGAACTACTACAGCTGCAAGCAAGAACATTTCTGAGCTTCCTCTGGGTCGACAGGAAAACGAACTTTATGGGATAATGAGGAACACCGAATTTGAAAAAGTAAATGAAGTACAGTGGAAATTTCGCCAAAATATCACCATCCCGCATGATTCTGGACTACAGTTTGATGATTTTGTACTTGCTTGTAGCTATCACTCTGACCCATGCAGTCTACGGTAAAATGTTGATGGAATTTGTGCTAATTTCTGTGTGCTTTTTTTTTTTTTCTTCTTCTTTTTTCGCTTTCAATAACAATCGCTCATTGTGGTTTGAACTTTCTGGTTTTCATCAAAAAAGAGTGGAATAATATATTTCACACTTTTTGAAATTCTTTAAAATATATATTTAGAAAAAACACATATAAATGTGTGAATGACAAAAGGAAGTTAAACTCATTCAAAAGTTAGCCGAAACAAAAAAGACAGTGAACTGAAGGGAAATAATTAACCATAGAAAATAACAGCCTACACAAGAACTGAAAGTCATGTGATACAACTAACAGAGAAACCGAATCAAGAATCTTAAAGCCCTAGATCGTAGCTTAAGTAGCGACAGGTCCGCCATCTTGGGACTAAATGTCGCTTTCTTCCCATGTCTGCTATAATGAATGAACGTGTTTTGCTTCTTCATTGTGGTGCTTCTTGATTGTGGATTAATATAGAGTTAATAAAGAACCACAATCAAAAACCAAAACACGCGTTCTTCACCATAGTAGACATAGGAAGAAAGCACCGTTTAGACCCAAGATGGCAGACGGGTCGTTACTAATTCTACGATTCAGGAATTTAAAGAACCTATGGGGATACACAAATAGAATTTCAGAAGATAAAATTTATTAAAAAACAACGATAAACAATTATTTGAGTGAACTTTTTGCTAAGTAGGGTGATGTGGTTAAATTTTTATTTTAAAAACTTTCAAAAGCTCGACAAGATGAAAATCTCGAATACAGGAATTTTATTTTCAACTTTTGAAAATTTTCAAAAAAATGATCATTTTATGAAAATTTTTCAAAATTCGAAAACTTAAATTAAAAATTCAAAAGAAACATCGTTTCAATAGTAGGGAAATGTGGGGAAAAGTAAAATAGCAGGGCAAAGTGAAATGGTGATATATTTACTCTGCTTTAAGCACTACCTATCTAGTAATATTTTAACCATCTAGTAACACATGCGGTCTACTCCAGTCAAGAGAAAATTACCTCTGAAAATCAAAGAATATGATAATGCAAGCAATTTTCAAAAATTGATTCTCGTATTATAATATTTTGTTTTAAGTCAAAAAATATTTTTGCTATTATTAAAGCATCAATTTATCAAATCACTTACGTATTCATTTATTAAGTGTTTCATTTACATTCCTTCATTTAATATTTTTTTTTATTCATTAAATTATTTTCATATTCATTCACTATTTTACTAACTGATTTATTTTTTCTAATTTATTAAATTACTAATTTATGTTTATTTCCTTTTCATATACTAATTCATTCTTTTATTTACTCATTTATTCGATCGAAAATATCTTTGGTAATCGAATAGAGAACATTTCATGGCAAAAATATTTTACTTTTCACTTTGCCCCATGAGAAAAAGATGTGAAAAATTTCCACATCTAAAGAAGGAGGTACAAATTTACTGTCAAAAATAAATATTAATGTTTCAATGAAAGTTATTTTTTCAAATACATTGTTCTTTCTTTATGTACCGTAATTTTCAGAACAAATTTCTAAATTGTTCATTTTGAAAAAAGTAAGTTAACCATTTCACTTTGCTCCACATTCCGTTATATTTATTTGTTCCAAGAGCGTTTTTTAAATTCTTCTCAGAGAAGTTTTGGTACTGGCAAATTCAAGGCGAAAAATCTGTAAAGAAAAAGAATGAAATGAAAAATAAAAGTTTTGGATCAAATTTTAAAACTCTGTCATTGAAATAAGTGTAACGTCGTGCCTTAAAGTCTGTACGTCTTTATTATATATTTTCTATTGGAGGTAATGCGTAGTCTGAAAAGCAAGCAATTGAACACCATTTACAAACATTTACATTGGATTCAGGAGGTCATTTTACATAAAAATCAGCAGCAATAGTGTGAAAAACACTTTTCATATCGTGCTGTGCATAATTAGTTCATAATGGAATATTGACTTGAACTTTAAAAAATCCTTATTTTTCAGTATTATGTGGGAGACGTAAATATTGCACAAGAGTAAAACTTTTTTTAACAGTTATATTCAACTTTAATCTTCACATTAGTCAACTTGAAAAAAAAAAAAAAAAAAAAATATCCTTAATTTTGAAAAAAATATATAGAAAATTAATTTTTTGAAGAAAATCATAAACTTTAAGCCTCGCGCGGCAAACATAAATATTTTTCGATTTGAAAAAATTATTTTGTGGTATATGTGAGTCTGTAGGGGCAATTTTTTATCAACTTAAAATTTTGAATTTCCAAAAAAAAAAGCGAGGTGGGGGTTCGATGCACCCTAATGTACATTGAGATATCCATACGTTTCACGGAGAACGGACAGATAGAACACGTTCATTTGGAGGTGAGAAAAATGGAAAGTTAGACCGAAGTTTTAAGTGAAAAAACTTTTGCAATGACAATACGTACTTCCTTTACTATGCAAAAGGAAGTAAAAATGGGGGACAGCCTTTTTGGTCTCCATGGTTTCATTTGGTGCACCCAACTTGTAGTAAAATTTCAAGCATTTCGCCAAGTTATCTTCCTTAAAAAAAAAAAATTAAAAAAAAAGTGGGGTTTTTTTGTAGTATTTATGCAAATTTTCCTCTGATTTCCAAGTATCTTTCGTCTATATTGCTCTATAATATCATTTTGCTTTTAATTTTCTGAAAAGTATGTATTCCGTTATTATCTGGGTTTTTTTCTTTTTTGTTAATTTTTTCAGAAACTTCACTACATTTTACACTCCAATGCACGGAAAATGTTTTACTTTCAACTACGCCGGAGAGGTTTCAGATGATCCTGATAAAAAAATTCTCATAACAAAGCGTTATGGGTTGAACAGCGGTAAGTTTAAGTTTTAATTATGCAATATTTTTACTCTCTTAAGCAGAATTACCATGAAATAGTGACAGTTATACATTAGTCGGGCATTGTAAAAAAATATTAGTCAAGCTATAGTTTAAAACATAATACTAACAATCATTTAAATTGCAAAACTTGTTTTTGTCTGTAGTTTATGTGATTAAATATAAATTTTCCACTTTTACAATGGTGCGATTCAGAACCATTTTTTATGTAACGATAATAACACTTTTGCTGGTTTACACATTTTCCTTACGCTTTAAGCTAGGCTGAGCACGAAGAACAAAGTCGATTTTGGGATATATTCCTTCCCAAAAATTTTCTAATTATAAACATAAATAATTTTGCTAAAAAGTAATTTTTGCAAAAAAAGTTTTTTTTAGAATCATTTTTCTTATTCCCTATAGAAAGTTCAAATGGCCCCTTATTGTTCAGTTTTTGCTTTAGAGATGCTTTTAAATACATTTTTCAAAACATTGTTATGAATCAGAAGCTTAAACCAAACGATTTTATTTTCTTTTAGATCTAATTTAATGTACATTACACCTGCGTTTTGACTGGGGGTTACGTTCTACGGAAATGCCGCGTAAAAATTAAATCTTAATAGTACTGTTAAAATAGGGTTTAAGTTCCATAGATGAAAACAAAATACTTCATTCTAGTAATGGATAAATAAATATAATAAGTTTAATGTGTACTTATTTTTTTTAGTTATTATTTTTTATTTTTAAACCAGGTCTTCAGCTTTACATCCAAATCAATCAAAGTGAGTTGGTGGACTTCCTCGATGAGGACGTTGGAGTCAGAGTGGTAATACACGATCCGCTTGAGCTGCCGTATGTTGCTGAATACAGTTTGATAGTCAAACCTGGAGAGTCTGCGCAGTTGGACGTAGAGAGGCAACAATACTTCCGACTAGGAAGGCCTTTTGGAAATTGCTTGACATCTGGAGCGCATTTACCATTTAATTACACTGATCAACCCTATTCTCAGTTGGTAAGTCGTCAAATTACTAGAGGAAAAAAAACGAAAATCAGTCAGTGCAAGAGTTTTTCTCGAACTTAAAATACTTAAAATATTTCCGGCCTGTGAAGGGCAGCAAAGATTGATGGGGAGCAACTGCTCCCATCCGCTGGGTATAAGGAAGATATTGGATTTAAGCATGTTTGATTCATTAATGTACCTATATTAATTAATAGATTGTAATAGAAAGATACTTCTCCCATCTACTGACTGCAAGAAAAATATTCGATTTAAGCGTGTTTTATTCATTAATATACCTATATTAATTAATAGAGTATAATAGAAAGATACTACTCCCATCCGCTGGCTATAAGAAAGATATTGGACTTAAGCATGTTTGATTCATTAATGTACCTACATTAATTAATAGATAATAATAGAAAGATACTGCTCCTATCCGCTGGCTACAAGAAAGATGGTGGATTTAAGCATGTTTAATTCTTTAATGTGCCTATATTAATTAATAGATTGTAATAGAATGATACTACTCCCATCCGCTGGCTATAAGAAAGATATTGGATTTAAGCATGTTTGATTCTTTAATGTGCCTACATCAATTAATAGATCATAATAGAAAGATACTGCTCCCATCCGCTGGCTATAAGAAAGATATTGGATTCAAGCATGTTTGATTCATTAATGTGCCTATATTACTTAATAGATTATAGTAGAAAGATACCGCTCCCATCCGCTGGCTGTAAGAAAGATATTGGATTTAAGCATGTTTGTTTCATTAATGTACCTATATTAGTTAATAGATTATAATAGAAAGATAGATAATATATTGATGGATATAGACATAAAACTGTGCTTAATCTTCTTGGTTCATCTTTATATTTTTTTTTTAATTTGAGCATACTTAGGTTGTTGTGTGTCATTTATTATTTACATTTTAATCTGATTTTTAATCCGTTATATAGATTGATAGAAAGAGAGAGGGAGGGAGATAGAAAGTACTGAGCAGAAAATAACACTCCTTTGCTCTTCCCTAAAAGTTTACTAAGTCGACAAACAATCAAAAGAACAACTATGCAGCAAAACTTTTCTGATACGAAATTTGAAAAAAAAGTGTACATAATATGAGGAAGATGGACATTGAAATTTCAGATTTTCCCTGATGGGCCATTGGGTTAGCAAATGTAAATCGTATTCTCTACAATTCTTTAAGGATTCAAATGCAAACATGATCCTCAAATTTTACAGCAGTCTCCGAGATTCGAAATCATCGAAGCATAGTTTGAAATTAAAAAGTAGACGAAATTGAAAATCGATATTTGTAAAAAATAATATAAATAAATAACTTTTCTCAACTTAGAATATCATTCAATATGTTCGACAAAAGATTTTATCTGTCTATCAAATTCTTTTTAGGGTTGCCGAAGATATTGTCAAAATTTTTACCTCCAAAAAAACTGCAACTGCATGCGGAAAAGTCTAATACTTCCTTCCAAACATCCCTTAGGAGAAAAAGAGCTGAATAATTTTTGTGATGCATCGATACCTACCGAAAGTAAGTTAATGAACATTATTTCTCTTAAACTCTTTGTTTCATACCTGAGAGCAGGGATTTTTACTTTGAAATATTTTTCTTCGTAGTAAACTAGTTTTTGTGAATGAGCAAAGCTGTAAGGTATCCTCCTGCTTCCCGCTCACTCCAAATATTAAAATAAATAATTGAACCTTCAAATCTATTTCAAAATTTTCGTACATATTCGCAGTACAACCACAGTTAATGAAAAAAAAGTTTTGGATTGCAATTTTTTTCAATTAAGCCATAAACAAGTTTTTATTGTGTATCTAGTTACAGTATATTCTCTAATGCGTCGTCCATATATGAGGCAGTGAGAAGCAAAGAGATGTAAGTGGCAAAATTAAAAATTTGAAGATAACCAGTATCAATGGTAAGTGAACCTCTCCTCTGTATTGGGGCAAGAGATGGTACTAGTAGTCTTGGTAAGTGCTGTTATACAGCATGATTAAAAAAACTTTTTCATGAAAGCCTACCTAGAGTATTATCTTTAAAAGCGTTTTACTCAAAACTTGGAAACGTCCACTTACATCCCTTTGCTTCTAACTGCCTCATATAATGTCATACTTTGAGATGGGATGAGGTTCGAAAAAGTGAGTTTGACTAGGGGGAGAGAGGGAGTAACAAAAAGTGTACGATCACACATTTTGTTTGAAATGAATGCATTTTTTTACAATATGTTTATGGAATATCGTGTGACATGTGGCAAGGGCAGAAGAGTGGTCATGTGAAGCTTGACACTTAGAGAAAGTGAGAAGAGGAGGGTCAAGTGTGTTGAAAACGAGATGATGTGTGCATCACATGTCTTCCTTTTACGCCCATTCAATGATAATAGTAAATTAACACTTCAAATATTTTTACCCGAAGTTCGTTGCGAACTGAAGTAAAAAAGCGTGTTATACAGATTAATTTCCCCAATATTGGGCATTTTAATGTGATTCCATGGTCAACTCTCTAAACATCGCCAATAGTGGCCAAAATTAATCCAGATTTTAAAAAATAAAAACGCTAAATTTGTCGCCAAGCTGGCGAGAAAACTTGGCGACCAAAAGCTTGGTGATATATTGCCAAGTGTTTGCCAAACTATAACACCACTTGAGTTAGCATTGAAATTTATAATGATTTCCCCCCCAAAAAGGTGTAAAAGACCCCCTTTGAAGCATCTGAATGCAGCCAAAATGCGAGGTGCGCAACTAGACCCCCCATTAGTAGTCTACAACCAAATTTCACCTTTCTAGGACATACCGTTTTTGAGTTATGCGAGATACATACGCACATACATACATACGCACATTAGGGTGGTCACATGATACATGGGGAAAAACTTTTTTCAACTAATCTTTTGCGGCACCCCCTTAAAATGTGCCAATAGACTACAAAATGTTATTTGGGAAGTTTCAAGTCATTTCGATGATATTAACACGTGCCGTCAAGAAGCTCAAGTTAAGAAAAATGGCAATTTTTAGCAAAAAATCGTAGTTTTTCATCTGTAAAACCAAAACTATTCATTCTAGAAACTTCGTTCTGGTCTCATTTTATAGGGAATTTTATTCTCTTTAAGTCTAATTTCATCTAAATTCTTGTAAAAATTTATTAAACATTATTCAGGATTTTTCAAGTCAGGTCGTAGCTAATATCCTCAAAATCTCGTAAAAAGAACGAATCATTATAATATAAATTGTATTGTTTCTTTTAGTTAATGATTGTAACCTACTTACAATGTTAAGATATCAGATCAAAAGCAGCAATATTATCAGAAATATATGCAGTGAAATCCCGTTACGACGAATACTGATACAACGAAATATGTGTTTCAACGAAAGAAATTTTCAGCTCCGATTTGATTCCCCCTTACGCTGCTTGAATTTCATTACTACTAAAACCTCGAAACAACGAAGAAACTTTCTGGTAATTTGAAGTTCGTTGTAACAGGATTTCATTGAACTATAGTTATGTCTCTAAAACTCAAAGCTAAAACAAAAAACTGCATGTAAAACTAATGAAATTAGCTGGAAGAGGCCATAAATAGACGGAACGTTGTTTTCCTCCTCGGTGGTCAGCGCTAAACACTAGCTTAAAAATCCCAGTCTTGAAAGGGTTTTCGACCCCCCAGAGAAAGGAAAAACTACGATTCCCAGGATAGTGGCCTGTGTTCTTAGACGAGGACTTGTTAAGGCTTTCGTTAAAATGACAGTCATTTTATGGCTCCTTCTGCAGTATAAACCTGCGTTTTGTGAGTACAGTTTGTTACAGAAAAAGTTTTTGTACTTAGCTTGTTACTACTACACCTTAGAAGTTGGTTTGAAAGGAGTTTTGATTTGCAAAATAGGTATGTCCACTAGTCCTCAACCAGATATTTTTCAAGAATTTCAGGATGAATGATATAGATAAGAAGCAATTCAAAGCAAGTATAGAAGATTAAAAACGAAATAAGCAATCAAGGTGAAATTCCAAGCTTTCTTTTTGAGAAATAAAAACAGTAGCAGCTTAGGGATGCCTATAAGAAGTTCATTTCACTTTGCTTAACTTATTAAGGGAGTCTTTTTCCAAACAATGTTACTTTTCGAGTACCTGGCACTATTCATCACACAAGATGGATGGCAAAGACCATATGACGTAGTGAAAAGCAAAGAGATGTCAGTGGATTTTTTAAAGTTCCTTATAAAATGCGTTTAAAGTGCAGATCCTAGGTAGACTTTTATTGAATTGTTTTTCTAAATCATGCTATATAACAGCTCCTACCAGAGCTACTAGTACCATTTCTTGCCCCTAAGCAGAGGAGACGTTCCCCTATTATTTGTAATGATTATCTCGAAAATTTTAATTTTGGCAATTATATTTCTTTTCTTCTCACTGCCTCATATACTCCTTAAAAATATATCTTCTCAGGGATGAGCTTTCTTTAATCGATTTAAAGATAAAGGTATTAATGATATTTGTTTGTTTATCAACAATATTTACGGAAAAGTACGGTTTATTGTCTGCGATCCAGCTTTGGCCCCCAACCAAGATCCACAGTTAGTAAAATCTTTGGTTCAATACAAGAGTATTAATGAAGATGATGTAGGTACAGAACTACAAAAATAATTATCCATTTGTGGTCCCTGAACTCAGACAAGGTTGCATTTCCCTTTTTTGATGATATAGGGAGGAAAAAAAAAGATCAAAACAAAAAAGGCTGCAAAATTGAAATCCGAAGTAGGAGATAATGAAGATGATTGTGATAATAGGGATACAAAAGCATAGCTCAGTCTGAAAGAAGCATAGTTTATTAGATAAAGAAGTAGACTTTTTTCATTTCTCCTCAAACTTTTTAAGATGTACAATTTTTTTTTAAGATATTCGAAATCGATACGAAGTTTTTAAATACTGATATTGATGAATAATGTGGAAACCAATATTATGTTAAAGCTAAAAAGATAGTAAACAGTTTAAGGGTTGTCAATGGCACAGCTGAAACAGGTGTAAAACTAATTTCTAACTAACGACAGTTTCTATTACAAGTTATGTCCGAATGCAGGCACTTTTTTCCATTCATCAAAATCTATCATATCGAAGCCATTATCACTTTAACTTCTCAATGAAAATCAATATCATAATGATGTAAAATTTAACAGTGTAAGCAATAAAATGCATTAGATTTTTTCTTTTCTTTTTTATAATTTTTTAACACTGCTTTCTATTCTGAACTACTTAGTTCCTTCATTTTAAATCAGAAATTTGTTGCATTTAATTTTTAAAGTAGCTCCAAATGAATCCTTTATAATGGATAAATTAAAATCAACAAAGAGCAAATTAATGTAATTGAATATTGTAATGCTTTTATGTATTTGCATGAAAATTCCTTATTGATGATATCTTCCATGACGTGACCAGAAAAATGCCAAGTACATTTCTATAAATTTTGTTTAAAAATAGGATAAGATAACCTCATCACGAGAATAAAATTTCCTATAAAATGAGATCAGAACGAAGTGTCTAAGATGAAAAGTTTTGGTTTTAAAGAAGAAAAACTACGATTTTTTGCTAAAAATCACTGTTTTTTGTAACTTTAGCCTCTTTGCGGCACGTGTTAATATTATCGGATTGAGCTAAAACTTTGCAAATCATGTTTTCTAGTCCATTGGCACATTTTAGGGGGGTGCCGCGGAAGAAATTCGAAAATCGATTTTTTGTGACCACCCTAACGCACATACTTACGTACACACGAACGTCAAGAGAAAACTCGTTGTAATTAATTCTGGGATCGTCAAAATGGATATTTCGGGTGTCTATACGTTCTTAGGCATATATTCACGTGCGGTCAGGTTGAAAAAAAAACTCAATATTCAGTCTGAGGCGAGCAAAATGGAAATTAAGGCCGATTTTTGGGTCAAAATTTTTTCGTGAATACAATACTTTCTTTACTTCGTAAAAGGAAGTAAAAAGTGCGACATAATATACAGATATCCCCTAAATTGCTTATCATTGTTTGAATTAATATTCAGGTTTACGAATTGTCCATGTTAACTAAACATAAAACAAAAAAGCCTTTTCTCGCCGAATTTCGTGGACATAAAAGAAAAAAAAATAGGAACTTCATTTTCTCCGAAAGAGAAGAGGGAACAGCGCCTCTCCCCACCCGTAAAGAAATGACCCCGATTTCGAAGTTTTTTGGGGAGAGGGGGCGTTTCAATGGAGCTTATTAAGAACCATAACTTTTTGCCGACCTAGTGCGATCCCGAGATGTGGCATCCAGTCCTTCCATATGCCACCACTAATGAACGGATGTGATACTGGAGATTTTTGGCGCCCAGTCTCCCGCCAGATGGAAGCATCTGGAATCTCACGATGCGAAATTGTCCCACGAATTTTATTTAACCGAGACTGCTGAGCCAAATAGGTACTTCAAGGGATCTTTAACATGTCGCATAATCATGTGATATAGACGCTGAAGGTTTTCTTCATCTTAGAAAATCACCAGTTGAGCACTTTGATAGCGGGAGCTCGCGACCAGAGACATACATGGCCGTCGACAGTGAGAAGAATAAATGCGTGGAATAGCAAACCTAGTCAGTCAGTGTTTTAAAGGGACTTTTCATATCGGCATCCGAAATTACGTTTTAACTATTTTAATGCTCTGTAATCAGTAATTTTCAACTAATTTTAAAACTTCTCTAAAAAGCCACATTTTAAATTTATGTATTCAAAAATAATAACTTTTGTCTCATACTCATTTATTTGGAATCTTTTACTGAAGAAACGTGTTTAAGGAGAATAATAAGCCAAATCGAAAGTGGAGTTATCAAGTGCAACTGCCACCAAGCATGCAGGTACGATTCTTTACATTGATCTGTTAGTCTATATTTTTGCTTTTAGATTTTTTTTTCGGTGGTCATATACTGAGTTTGATTCATAAGTCGCATAGCTGTAACTGCATAAACTGCTGTTTTTATCAAGTAGTCAATGTACTCAAAACGGGTGGTAAATATCAGATTATATGTGTGTGTGTTTTCGAACATTGTTCTTTGACTTCGTCATGATGAAACGAGAAAGATGCCAAACAAAGAGACGTTTTGACTTCGGAAATAGACCTCGGTTTGACCTCGGCTATACCTCCTGCTCGTTTCGCTCGCCGACCGCCCGTTTGCCGTTTAGGGCGACTCGCTTGGCGTCAAAGTTAGTAAGTCCTCTCCAAATTTGGGACCAACCGAATTGGCTGGAAGAACGCTACTTGACATTTTAATTAGTATCTCTGCTAATTAAAACCGAACGAAGATGAGACCGGGAGAGATAGGTTCCTCGTAAAATTTTGAATTTGTTGGTACTTTGTTCGACTATCAACTCCCAGTGGTTCTTGAGCATGTGAAGCTTCTGACTGACTGACAGACGCGCTGATTTTTAATAGTATAGAACATCTTTTCTTAATTTCTTTGCTAAGTTGAACCCTTTTTTCTGTCCATTTTTTTCCAACCCCTAGTTTACTTTGAACAGAATAGTTTAAATGGAAATTTCAGAAATGGCTTACTTATAACAAGTATTATAATAATTGCTATCAAAAAGTAACACAAAATGCCTTTAAATAATCAAATGTCGTTTCAATAAAATTTTCCCATTGCATTCTTGTGCTGGCAATAAATGACTTCTAACTCCGCAATTCATTCGGATGTTTTTTCTTCTGTTCATAAGGAAAATATTGATTAAAAAACTTTGCTCAATTTTTTTAAATCGATTTTTAAGTGACTAATTAAAAAAAAAACGAAAGCATGGTAGTGTCGCGGAACACTTGAGTGATCTTTATGAAACCCTGGGTCTTCAGTTTCTATTTTTCACCTTCGGCGACAGTGACTTCGTGATATGTCGCAACAGCTCAAAACTTTAATACAACTTAAAGCTCGGTGAGTTAGCAAAATAATATGAATTGAAGTTTTAATTAATATATCTGCTAAATAAAGTCGTATTAGAAATATGAAAACGTAAGAACTGCTTCCCTCGTAAAATTTTGAATTTTTTGGTACTTCATTCGACTCTCAACTCCTGTCCTATGAGTCCTCGAGGAAATAAGGCTTCCTTCAGGTAGACGAGCATAGATTTAAATAGTTTCTGAATTCGACCCTGCTTCTATTGAATAATATTGAATAGGGAAAGACTCTAGCTCTAATGTTATGATAACGAATTCCTCTACTTAATTCACCTTTTTTGAACCTCCAGCGCAGAAAGGGAGGTGTTTGCGGATTTGACGTGTGTGTTTGGGTGTAGTTCCTAAAGAATAAACTTTTTTTTTAATTTGATTTAATTTAAAGTGCTCTTATCTCGGTCTCATTCTTGAAATACTTCAATTACCGAAAATATCAATAAAAAAACAGCTAAAATTAGCAATCTTTCTCAATTTTGATAGAGGCACGCGGACTTACTCACATGTTTGAAACATTAATACAAATCAAAAGAACGAATCTTTCTGCGTATTTAATGGGATTTGTTTGGAGCTTCCAAGATATCTAGAATTGGAACAATAAATTTTCTTAGTATATTTTAAAGAACTATCTAAGCCTTTCAAGCGATTGGTAATAATTTCGATATAAGCAGACAATATGAGAAGTATTAATAATTAATCTTCATGCTACCATTACTGAATATTTTATCTGTGTTCTAGCCAAGAGATTCTTCTGAATATGAAGTGTTGCCTTCGTCGGTTTTTTTTCCCCTAAATTTAAAATCAGTTTTCTCTCAATAAAATGTATGCAACTTAGTGTATGCCAAATGATTTTGTCATGTCAGTGAATTGTGTGATCATATAAAGATTTTTGGGCAGTGGTAGCCCGATCGGTAGAGTGTCAGATTCGGGGCCGGAGGGTCCTGAGTTCGAACCTCGATGGTCGAAGATCCACCGTCGTCATTAAAGGGGACTGGGCGACGTTAAATATGCTCGTGGTCTCAATGTCCTCCAAGTGAAACGATACCTCTGGGGGTGCTAGCACCAGGTAGCTATTAGCTCCTGATCTAGTTCTAAATTCTCATTAACTGTTCGATCCGGTAATGGTGCTGCCATCTATCGGTATAAAAAATAATGGAGGCAAGGCACTTAGTATGCAGTCCTCGACATAAATACAGTTGTAGTCAGTTGTGACTCGGAATCGAAGTAAATATAAAGATTTTTAATGGAGCAATAAATTGAGATCCATTGTATCATATAAGCTCATACAATGTCCTTTTTAATTAAAACTTACAATAAATACTACTATGGTTGGGGCAAATCTAACATGGCAGTGTCGCAATGCTATGATTAAGCTCTGCGTATAATCTCCACAATGCTGCAGGCTAGGTTTGCCTCAACTATACTCATTAAGCTTTCTTTCATTTAAAAATGTTTGAATTTATGCATTTTCAGCGAAGATCTATACAAAACTTCCTTAACAGCAGGAGCAATTAATACGAAATTCTTCAGTTTTATCAAGTCTATCAAAACGTTAGAAAAAGTGAACAATGAGACATACACAGCTTCTTTTCCAAGAGACAGGTATCTTTAATGATTCAATCTTACTGCAAAATATTTATTATTGTAAATCAAAAAAAGTTTCTCCGACTTGATTTCAGTGGTAGTTTTCTATTTCTCAATGACAGGGGCTTATACAAGGGGAGGGTCATTGTGCTACTCCCCTCCCACAAAAAAAAAAAAAAAAACATATCGACAAATCGACAATAGTATCCGCCCACATTGTGTCAAACAATGTATGAATAAAATGCAAACAATTTCAGTAGTATCTTATATTTGTTAATTATTTTTGAAATTAAAAATTTTAAACACTACTTATTTCTATTGCTTATGAAATTAATTTATAAAATTTATGCCTATTAGGAGCCTCCTTCCTGGCCGATTTGGTGCGTTTTTTGACACACAAGCTGTTTCAGAAATTTTTCGTACCCAAAACGTACTTTCATGGGGGTGGGGAGGGTCATTCTTTAGCATGATCCCCACCCCCTCCCCCGAAATGGTGGTCTGTATCCCCCTTTGCTAAGCGACTGATCATTTTACTAGCTTTTGTGATATTGTCCGCAACCACAATCTATACCTCAGAGTCATGTCCAAGGGAAGGGTTTTAGGGGTTAAACCCCTCCCATTGAAAAATAATAAACAATGAATCGTTAAATGATTTTCCAAAATGTATTTTAAGTTTGAATTAATTTTATAGTCAATACTATACAGTGTTCATCCTCTTTAATATTTCCCAATCTTTAACAATTACCATTTTCCTGAATTGTAGAATTCCCAAGCACCTTCACTGCTAAATGTTTGAAAAAAATTAACAGTGAAGGAATGGCGGAAGAGTATGGCGATGCTCAGCATGCAGAGGTAAATTATTTGAAGAGTGTATTAGAGAAGGATGTACTCAAAAAAAAAAAAAATCAAAGGGACAGAGGAAATGGTTACTTTGCTTATTATTAGGTTTTTTTTTTTTTTTTTATGGCCGAAAAAGGAAAACTTATTGCTTTTCGGGAAAGGATATATCCTCAAATCCCTTCCCTTGGATGCGCCTTTGGAGTTGAATGAATTTGTCGTTTCACATATAAGAAGAATATTTCTATGCGAAATAGCAATTGTTTGGTGTAGAATTTCTATTTTCATTAAATTCCTGTTTAATATTATTTAATGGAAAAGAAAAAAAAAGTAACTAGCATTAGGTGGAATAAAAGGAATATGTGTGACCTTTTTTTCCATTTTCTCAAAATATTGAACTGTAAAAAAAAAAGATTTTATTTATTAAAACACAAAATGTAAAAAACAAAAAAAAAGTCTACTTATCGAACTAAAATGAACTATTCAACACGCTTAGTTAGTTTTCCTTTGACAGATTAAATTATAAACGAAAAAAGTGTGCTACACTTAATTCCAATTACCTGTGTCCCTGTGTGATTATTGTAACTATGTTCAGTAACATAAAACTGAATTCCAATGACTTTTCTTCGGATTTCTAAGCATCAAAATTCCTCGATTAGCTCCCTCCCCCCTCTTGAGTATTTCTTGCTACACCCTTTGGTATGATAACTCGATTCTATAAAAAGTTTAAACATCACATCGCTAAACGTATAGGGTAACGGCACCAGTAACAGACAAGGGTCCAGTAACAGACAGTCGTAAGTTTAGATTTTAATGATAAGAATTTTAGAAGGGTAAAACTAATGTTGCTGTGGCCCATGAATACGGTGCAACCATCTAGTGTTATCAGAGTGAATTTTATGAGCCAGTTGGTATTTACAGGGCAGGGGTGGAAGGTTATGAAAAACCACTATGACATCAGCAGGTGTTTCATGTTCATTTAAATTTAATAAGGCATTTCAAAAATTAAAAAACTTTTGCACATTTTGAAGAGAAAAAGGGAATTTTGTCCATTACTCATCCTTTCCTCATCGGCTCATCCTATCAGATTTACCGGTGTCTGTTACTGGGGGGTCGGACCTTTTTTCGAAATTGAGCATATAAAATTAAAATTAACTAACTCAGAGTACGCAGAAGCAACCAAAGGTTAGATATGATGTAGTTGCACGAGAGAAAATTAGTTTAAAAAGTCTAATTACATTAAAAGGTCAAAAAATTGGGTTGACCTGAGAGATATGTCTTAAGCATGTCTGTTACTGGTGCCGTTACTCTAAAACTGAATCGAACAAGTGGAAATTCTTAGTGTTTCACTATTTGAATAAAGTTACATTGTTATGCACTGGAACGAAGATATGTTTCGGTGGGACTTCCTCTAGTCGTCCACGGAATCGCAGTGATATCTAAATTATATTTTAACTAGCTGCGTTGCCCGGCTTTGCCCGGTCTACCTTGGAAATAAAAATTGTGTCAAGTGACGGTATATTCAACAATCAAGCGTAAAAAATAAATTTAAAAAAAAAATAATGATTTCCCTTCCAAACAATGACGACAGATATTAAAATAGTTTAAAGAAATTAAATCAAAAAAGATGGATTTAAAATGCGAAACCATGGAAACACAAAATAAAAGTTTAAGGAAATAAAATGCGAAAGAAAAATGGTTCACAATTTGAATGAAATCCAGATTTCTTAAACTTGATTTTAAAAGGCTTGTAACTTTTTTTCCTTTCGAGAAAAAAGCTTATTTTTTTCGATCATAGCTCGAGTTAGATCTGGAGTAAAAAAAGGTCGCTTTTTCCAATGGCGTCAAAAAGAAAGCTGTGGGATCATTCCTTCACTTTTTATTGATTTATTTAATGAAGGAAGTAGTGCTTAAATTTCAGCTAAGCCTAAAAAAATCGAGCTAAAAACGCACATAACTCCCGCCGTAATAAAGTTAGAGCATTGAAACAAATTGCTTAGAACGCGGAAAATTCTACCCTTTCTAACGATATGTAATATTAATCTGTGCAAGTAATTTTTCACCCCCATATTTGAGAATTTATGTGAAAATTGGACGTAAATTGGAATAAAAAAAGAACTAAACATCGAATTTTATTCGAACTGGTCCGCAAACCTTTTCAGGACTTAAAAGAACAAACTGAAAATTTCAGCTCAATCGGCCGGATAGTTCTCGAGTTTTGCGAGTTCAAACACACAGACGCTTTTTGGGGACTTCATTTCATGCTATGTAGAGATTAAACTTAACACTCTTTGAACAGTAATATTTAAATTTGAAAGTGCTGAATTGTGAGATATCATCGCTGAAAAGTGAAACAAGTGTCGGCTTTTGTCCCATGAGGTTAGTATAGCTGGAGTTGATGACAATTGGATATTCATTGATTTATCTCGATCAGGGGTGATTATGCTCCTGCTGTTTCTTGTTATAACTCTTCGGGTTCTGAAAATTAATTTTTTTTTTCTCAAAGTTTTTGATTTAAATCCATTTGGGACGAAATATTTTTTTTTCTTTAAAATTAATATTCGCTTTCTTCTGTTGTTAAATGCAAACCAAACTTTTTTTTTTTTTTTTTTTTTTTTTTTTGCATCTTTACACCACAACTTGCAGAGAATTCATGTGGTACTCTTGTAACAAAAATGAAAGCTGTAATTTGAACTGATACAAATGAACAAATTTTTACAGCAACTATATGCTGCAAACGTACAAACGTATACAAAAATCAATGCCCATGATATTAAAAGAAAATCCCTTGAATTAATAAAAATCCCCCTAACTCCCTCGCCCACTTAAAACAATCATTTTTCTTTGACTAAAATGCGTGCATACCCTTTTAAAAAAAACCTATAAAGATTTCTTTGCAGTTCAAAGTAATTCGCAAAAACATTAAATTTCATTAACAACTGCTTTAAACCAGAAAATAATCCACCGACTCTATTGTTTATCGCGTAACTCGCCAAGCGACCACGCTTCCGTAACCCAGCAGATTAGTGATACGATCTTTTAAACAAAAACGTCTTCACGAAAAACAACGTAATTAAAAAAAACAAACAATATATTGAACGAAAGGATGATCCTGCATCTCCCTCCCCCGCATAGGCGGATTTACGGAGGTGTCAGGGGGTGCGCGGCACACCCAACAATTTTGGTTGGATTTTCAAATAAAATTTAAATGATATATATTTTATCAGGAGAAAATACATATTTCTCCTCAGAAATTTTGTAAAACAACTTATATTTTTCTACAGCTAAATACAAGTTAATTTACTTGAAAGCAAACCCAAAAATATAATAATAGGCAGCTTATTGTGAGACCCGGTCACCACACATCGCCAGTGCGAATAAAATTGTGTTACACGAATTAAAAAGAAGTATTTTTCCATCAAAAAAAGAAAGATGATAAATAATTACATAAATCAAATAAAAACATTCCTTTAATTATTTTTCAGTACTGTATTATATGATAATTTTATACTCTGTAATTTGGTATTTATTGGTATAACATTACAATTTTCTTTTTCTTTGAAACAACCATGGCTAACAAAGTCAAAAAATATGGCTATTGTGATGTACTTCCTCAAAAACGATATAAAGTCCTTACACATCATTCCAGTAAACAGTACAATAAAATCACTCTGAAATCAACTAAAAACCAACGTTTCCACTGTAAAATTTCAAAATCTTGTGAAGGGGGCGGGGCAGTGCTATCACTGAGTTCCGCTACTAAAGTAAGTTGCTTTTGTTGCCTTTAATATGAATAATAGTCTCCAAAATAGCTACCAGATACAGAAAATAATTTTTAAAATAGTCTCCTATTAAAAAAAAAATAGCATTTATATCATTTTAATGCCATGAAGTGGGACAGACCTACGTGGGGTAAATTTTCTCCAAACAACCTTTAAAAAGGAAAACTTCAAAAAATATTTTCCAAATTTTAGCCCAACCCTGAATAAACACTAGAGAGAAACCAGCACTGACATATTCTAGTATATTTTTCTCACTGTCTGACTGTTAGTATTAAAGACTGTTAGTATTAATTTAAAAAAAAAGAAGTAGTTCAGAAGCAGAAATCACGATTGCAAAAACTAATCCTTTACAAAAATCGCACTCGCAAAAACGATACCGTTATGAAAATTGCGATCTTTTGCGATCGCGACGAAACTTTACGAAACTTTTTTTAATACAAAAAATAATAATAAATTGCACATTTTTTCTGGTCGTGAATGTTTTATTACATTTCATTTTCCCACTTTTTAAAACGATTGCTTTGAAAACTTAAATGGGGTAAAACTTTTCCTTTTTTTCCGTGGTAACTAGGGGGTAAACTTAAAAGCGATTTTTTAATTTTTTTTTTAAATTTTCTCCTAGGAGAAAAAAAAACTAGGTTTTTTACGAATTTTAGTTATACTTACTAAAATAGTCGCTGTATTTTACAACTGATTGCAAAATACTCGCTTTTGTCATCAAAATAGTCGCCTTTGCCGTCAAAGTAGCAGTTATAGTCGCCATTTGCATTGTGGTATCCCCTCCCCATCCTCTGTATTGCAATGGCGTAGCTATACAATTTCTGTCGCCCTGGGCGGTTCCTCTATTTGTCACCTTTTCATTGAGACATATCTAATATATTAAAGCATTGAAAATTATCGTTCAAAATATAAAACTTCATTTAAGGTAGCAAAGGGAAACTAATTTAATCTGCATTCTTCCTACAAAAATTAAGGGGGCGGGATCAGGCACCTATCTCGGAGAAATACTCTGAATTTACATCAAAAATTGCAGTTAAAAGTAACTTTTGGGGGAATGGGGTTCTCTACCGAACCTTTATTAAAACTGAAGTCAGTTGGGGACGATGGAGAGTCAGCTTTTATTCCGTAACAAAGTTCCAATAATTTGCTTTCCCTGCATTAATTCAGCACTGGCAAAGAAACATATATTACAGAAATATATTTGCTATTTATATACATAAACAGATGTTATATTTCAGAAAGATATTCAATGTTACATATTTGAATATTTTCCGAAATTTAAGTTTTAAAAATACAATTTAAGTGTTGAATTACAATTTAAGGACATTAAGTGAATGAGGAAGGTTCAAGGGCTCACTACAGAAATATTTCAACTTTGAACACTGAAATGACCGTTCAGTCATACCAAAACCTTATATTTCAAAGGGTTTCTTTTTTCTTTGCCTCCAGTATTAGATTTAAAGTATGATTCCCTTATTTGATTTTTTTACACCAAAAGTGCTGAATCGCCGCCCCGAAAAGTACGCCGCCCCGGGCGGACAACCCTCTCCGCCCCTTCCTAGCTACGCCACTTCTATATTGTTGCACCCCCTAAATTCACAGCCTAAATCCGCCTATGCTCCCCCGTAGAAAAAATAATAATTTAACTCAAATACGCAACGCAATTTACATAAAGTGATCATTCCGCACCCCCTAGGGCTCCCAGGTGCAGACCCTAGGAATACGTTCGAATTTTGTACTAAGTATCAAGGCTGTAGGTTTAATGGGGCCTCCTGGGCATCGCTCACAAACAAAGAAACCAACAACGAAATAAACATTGTCTTCTTTACATAGGCTCCCCGAACCGAAATTTCTGAGCTGGCAAAAATTTTCGTTAGTCATCATTATTAAAAATTCAATTTTTGTACTAAAAAACATTTGAAAAAAAAATTATTTTTATTGCTGTCCCCAATTTTGCCGAATCGTCCGACAAATTTGGCGAATAAGGAAATTTTTTGGAAGGACCCAGTGATCTCCCGTGAAATCTCATTGGTCACCCCTGCTCCCTTATTGATAGAAATATGAAACTTGTATAGTTTTCAGATATCAGTCAGGTGCTACAAAAAGAGACAAAATATTTTACTAAACTCATGTTGTAAAAACATTTATTTGTTCATTTTTTAATGATGTTTCCTTATAGTAGGACTATTCTGGGGTTGAAAGTATATTACAGAACTCTGTTGCTAAGAACAGTTTTAGAAAGACCAGCATACAGCGTAAGTACACAAGCTAAGAATGTTCGCTCTATTACCGTTTATAAGCCTTTTAAAAATCAGATGCTTTTGCTTTCTGTTATCGATTTTAATTAATTTTTCGAGTTGAAAATAAATGTTTCATCGTGAACAAATTAACATTGCGTTGCATTAAAAATGCTACTGACACCATAATTGCTGATTCTTATGTAAAATAACTTCCTGAATCTTCATCTGACCATAGTTTTCCCCCATTACCCATCACTTTTTGCAAATATCTACCGTCCCCCCCCCCCCCTCCTTTTATTTAAAAACTTTTTGACAATTTTACAGCCTTTAATTTGATTTGTAGAGGAAGGGAGCAGAATATTTACCGTTAACATTCTTCTGAAGGACAACGGAGGTGAAAAGTTGAGAAACATAAAAAAATGTGTACCAAGGAGGGAGACTTGGAGTGGTATTCTCCCCTGAAATATTCAAAAAGTTATTTAAAAAAACAGTCTTTTTTATTCTGCTTTTACCCGCCAACACTTATTTTTTGATGTAAAACCAGAGTATATGTGTTAATTAACAGCTGTTACGTTTTATGCATTTATGTCAACCCACTATACTAAAACATGGTGTTATTTTATGTTATGCCAGTTGTGCTTTAGTTGACATGCTTAAAAAGTTAGACAACAACGTAGGAGTTCGTTTGTCTTCAAGAAACGTGATTTCGACGTGATATAATGTTGACTTTCTTTTTCATCACAGACGCGCTTCCTTTTCATCATACACTAAGAATAGTAGTTAATTTTACTGTAAAAATAAATCCACATATTATTAGATTTTAATCAAATAATACTGTCTCGGCACATAACATTAAAAAAAAAAAATCTTAGTAATATTTTTACAACTTTATAATGTTTTGTACTTTTTTTTTGCAGTGGGAGACTTTGGTGGCTAACATTGGTGGCAACTTAGGATTCTTCATGGGACTTACACTCATCACATTCTTTGAAATTTTTGAATTCTTTTGTGACATTATTTTAGCTTTCATTAAATATAGATAGTTTGTTTCATATTTATTTAAGGCCTTCTTTGGTACTTATTTGTTTATAATATATTTTATATTTATTGAAAAGTGAAGGGAACAAGGAAGAAAGACATTTCGATTTTGCCAGCGTTTGAGAAAATCGCATGAGGAAATTTAAAACCCTACTGTCCAACCACGGATTGCATGGAATTTTCAAACGTCCAGATAAGACGAATCTGTGTGAATGAAGGGGAAAAAGTAAAAATTTGATGCGCGTATTCCACTCATTTGAATGAGGCTCGGATTTTCAAAAATTGACATCGGTAAAAAATAGCAGATTCGTCCATTTCCGGCTGTAAAACGAATGTTTGTCTTTCCATACAATCCGTGGTCAGACAGTATCGTACTGTAAACAATGGGGTGGTATTTTGCCTTGATCTGTCTAATTTCATGCTGTGATTTTGAACTCAACACGAACAAAAAAAAAAGAAGATATTTTGCCTTTCTTCCATGTACTATTCAAATAGTATTTATGACAATGGCAATCTAAGCACAGAATAAAATTAATATTCTCAAACTGCAATTTTTGCTACTAGATTTGACTAGAACTGTATCTGGATTAAATATCAGAGTCAGAGTAATAGATTGAGGTAGAAGTAGGTGGTCAATAGATGCAGGTAACCAGTGGCGTAGCTCCAGTGTTTGCCGTCCGGGGCGGTTCCTCAATTTGCCGCCCTTTCGTTGTGAAATAGCTTTTACATAAAACTGTCAAAGTTTTAAACTAGAAAATTTAATTGAAGAAAAAATAAAACTTAATTATTTTCTATATACAGTGAAACCTGTGTAAGTTGACCACTCGCGGTGCAGCACTTTGGCGGTCAACTTAGACAGGTGGTCAACTTATAAAGGGAGGTGTTTTTTTTTTTTTTCTCATTTCTTGCACCATGTATTAATTTTTGACGAATTCACCCTTACTCTTTCTGTTCAACTCACTTTCAGTGTTTAACATTATTGAAAGTGAAACAATAATTAAAAATACTATTCAAATAATTTTGTTAGTTTTTCCTTGTTTTTAACTATATTAGACATTGTAGGTTTAGAAATTCCATATATGCCAGCTAATTTTCTCCAGCTTTTTCCATTTTCAATTAATTTTAATACTTCATACTTTTTATTAAGTTCAACTAACTTTTTTCTTGAAGCCTTTTTATGTATAGCACAAAGAGTAACAAGCTCGACTCTCCCAGTTCATAAAGACAAAATTAAAATATCCTATCTCTTAATCCCTTGCACCAGAAACATGTAACTTTACTCATTAGTAGGCCCAGATCTGTGTACCCGCAGTGCGAGGGGCCCGCGTCCTTACAGGGGCTAGCGGCCCTAGAAATTGAAGAAAAAATAGAAAAAAAAACTAGCACTAAGACTTATGAACTTTACAAATAGACACTGCTGGCCACTAGGGAGGAGCCCTACATATTTTGTTGCAGAAGGGCCCAAAATATATAGATCTGGGGCAGCTCTTTTTGCACAATTCCTGTGTTGCCACAACATATTGCAACTGAAAGAAAAGATTTTAAACTTTTCTACTGACACCTATTTCCATTGAACAGAGTACAAAAAGCTATCTCAAATAGAACAACAAATGAAAAACAAGTTTGGAGAATAAAGAGCAGCATAAGCTTTATGCTGCTGTTTAGTTAGTAAAATGCTAGTCTGTCATCAAAGCATTAAAAACATTCTTAGAAAGCTATCAAATAATAATAATAATAATAATAATGAATAATTAAGTAAATAAATAATAAAATAAAATAATTTGTTGAAGAAAGTTTAAAAAAATAAACCATGTGGTCAACTTACAAAGGGTTTTTTACAATACTTCAAACCAAATTTGGCATACATTAGTGGTCAAGATAGACAGGTGGTCAAGATAGAGAAATGGTCAAGTTACAGAGGTTTTCCTCCATTATATGAGATAGGACAAATTCCGTTCCTGACAAAAGTGGTCAACATAGACAGGTGGTCAACTTACAAGGGTGGTCAACTTTACAGGTTTTACTGTAATTTCAAATGAAAAAAAGGGGGGGGGAGAGATTAGGGCTCACACTTGGAGAAAATTGCTAAATTTAAGTCAAAAACCGTTATTTGAGTGAAGTTGTTAGAAAGGACGCGTCGGGCTTGCTCCCGATTTTTTACAAAATTAGTATCTTTTAATGTTTTTTTTTTTTTTTTTTTTTTTTTTTTTTTTTTTTTTTTTGACGTTAGGGGATCGGTGGGTAATGAAAGAAAATTTTACGATTTTAAAACGCAGCTTAGTCTACTTAAGAGAAGTCATGGAAATCGGGATTGGTCATTCTCAATGCGAAAATTTTAAGCTCGGGGAGACAGGGGCGCTGAGGTTTCTTACTGAAATGTTTTAAAATTGAAATCAATTTTAAGGAAATCTTCGGTGGTTTGGTTGAAAGGGGAAGGTTCGGGTTCTTTCTTTAGAAATTTTTTGTCACTGAAGTCTCAAAAATGAAATTCTAGGCTGTCTTTGGTAACGTTGAGGGGTTCCCCCTAATGGCATAAAAAATGTTGTGAAGCCAGGCGTTTCTTTCCTGAAAATTTCCGTAATTGACATCCGACTTTGGGTTTTAGTTTATAATGTTAGGAGGAAGAGGGGACAGAGGGAGATTTCCCTCTAAAAATCATTTATAAAGCTGGAGTTCATTTTAGACTATCCGTCAGAAGGAAGGGTTGGCGAGCTCTCCTACTCACGCAAATTTCTCAGAGAAAATTTTGGGCTATTTTTGCGGACGTTAGAAAAAGGGGTAAAGAGTTCTACCCTCGGAAACTTTTCAAAATTGAAGTTTTCAAAACGCAATTTTAAACTTTGGAGACGTTAGGTAAAAGAGGGAGGGCGGTTAAGGTGTCTCTCTCGGAAAATTTCCAAAACTGAAGTCCTAAAAACGTATTTTAGGTTATATTTGATCACGTCAGAAGATCAAGGACAGTCAGGGTTCAAATGCTGTTTTCACAAATTGATATTGAAGTATCGTAGCTTTGAAAACGTAATTTTAAGCTAGACTAATTTTAAGCTGAGACTTTAGAAGAGAGGGTGGGAGTTTTCGTCAGGAAAGTTTTCAGAATTAAAGGCCTAAATATATATTTTTTGGCTGTGTTTGCAACGTTAGGGGAAACGGCAGGGTAAGGGGATCTGGCCAGAAATTTTTCAACATTGAGGTCTAAAAACGTTTTTCTGAACTATCTTCATTGATGTCAGAAACAGGGATGAGATATTAAAGCGCTCTCCCGCTTAAAAACATTTTCGCACTATTAGAATACAGAGTGGGGGTGGGACAGGCTTCCAATAGGACTCGACCGATGCATCGGCGCCAAACCATTCAGGTACCAAACAAGTTAATTTTTGCGTTGTTTCTTGCAGCTGGATGTACGTATGTCTCTTATAAGTCATAACTCAAAAAATGGTAAGCTGTAGAAGGATAAATTTTTGCATGTGGGGTGTGCGTACGTTCCAGTTGTGCACTTCGCTTTTTGTTTTCGATCGGGTGTTCTGAAAAGCCTGTTTACTCATTTTTTGTGGCTATTAATTACTTATTTCAATGCAAAACTAATATAGCGTTTCAGACTGACGATCATGGGGTATATATTGCCGAATTGGAGATCATAGAAACAAATATGAGATGGCAAAACCGGTTTTTGTGTCATTTTATTTAGATTCTCGTTGAACCGACGGTAATTTTTAATTTTTCGATATTTGTAATATAAATCACAGTAATGCAATCTTTTCTGTATCGCCTCGGCGGAGTTTGAGGCCCGTCGAAATACATATAGGGTCCTTTGTACATTTAGGGTAACTTGTAAAACATTTATCATAAGCATTTTTGTAACTCCTACGGTGACCCTATGGTTATGGGACCTCTCGCGCAATTGTAACATTTGATAAATTTTAAATCTGACACTGCACGTCAAAACAAACTCGGGTGCAAGTTTTGAAAGGGTTTTTCTGTTCAATGTTGATGATTATTTTAAATTTTATTTTTTACGACTATTTTTTGAATTTCCGAGAACACTTGCGTGCCCCTCCTCCCACTCCCTCAATTTCTGAAATTAAACTCTAGTTGTACTTCTGAGTTATATAAAACTAACACCATTCATAAAATTAGACATTATTTTTTTTTTCAAACTTTATCTATTGTTTAGAAAGAATTTAGAGCATTACTGTAAGAAATTGATTAAAGATGTTTTGAATGGTGACGTAATTCGGAAATCAAAGCGACTTTTGAATTTTTTCTTCGGAAGTGCTGAAGTAGATTTAGAAACTCTTCCGAGGCGTTGGTGGTAGCGGTTCTGTACTAAAAAAGTGAGGCCGAGGTTGGGGCCGAAGTGTGAGTTACTCCAAAATCAGAGGTGACCTCCCTAACCCTACCTCGTCGTTTCAAGCATTTCTTAAATATTTAGCGATTATTAATTTTGATCAAGAAATGTCATTTTGCGTATTTCTCATACTTGTTTCACCTATATTTCGTAATGCGCCATCTTTTTTGCATCATTAATAGCGATCGATTTTTTCTGTTGTAAGTAACTATTTTTATGTATTATATAAAATCAATGAATAATTTATTTTCGTTTTTTTTTTTTTTTTTTTTTTTTTTTTTGTTGTTGAAAATTGTTGTTAAATTGAAAAATTTAATTTGAACTTGTTTGTAAAGCTTCATAAAAGATTAAACAATCATATTGTTCAATATTATGTTTGCAAACATCAGATCAAGTAGTATGTTTTGTCATTAACTTGGTGTAAATATTGAGTTTGTTTATTGTAGCTGCATTTTAAGAACCTCGCTCTTTTCATGGCTATTTCTTTTTTCAGCAAAATTTATGTCACTCTTATAGCTTTTATGAAAAATGCAAACTTTTCTATTCATAAATTTTAAATAAGTATAAAAGTATTCCTATTTTGATTTAATATTGTAATTTATCTCTTACCTTTTTTGTTCGATTTGATGACTAAAAAATGTCTACGTTCAATCTTTCCACTTTAATTGCGTAATTTATTGACGGTTTCATAGTTTTTTTTTTTTTTTTTTTGAATGATTAAACAACAGAATTTAATGTTTTTGAACTATATTTACTGTACTTATAAATCCATACATTATTATAATATTACTTAAATCTTAGTTATATGTCCAATTTGAAAAAACAAACCAATTGGTTATTAAACAGTCTCATTGTTTTTCTTCTTCTTTTTTTTGAGCAATCACGATTGCTTATTGCTTTCATTTGACTGTTTTGATGTCCTATCATTTTATTTTCCCGCCAGCACCCTCTGCCCAGCACCACCGCCCGTCGGCCGGCCTCACGATGCTGCTCCTATAGCGAAAACCGTCTCCAGGTTGAGTAAATATTCTACATTTACACGCACGTACACACACACACATACACACACATACACACACACGCACACACACATACACAAACACACTCAAACACATACAGACACCTACACCTACACACAACTACCCACACAATCATGCTTGCACACAGACACAAACACATATGCCTACACACACATACACATACCCCCCTTCAAAATTCAAATTAATTTTTTTTGGCAGTGTTCTTTCTTTTTCATCATACAGCAGTCAAAAAAGAAGAAGCATAACTATACCCTATACAGATTGTACGTAGTACGATCCAAAAATTCGGGAACAAGCTGTATAAAACCTTACCCAGAATAGTTCACATTACCGAAGCACATCCACCTTCAAAAGGTCACCTTGAGGGCCTATGTACTTCTGCCAGTGTTCATACAACTTTTGGAAACTTTTCTGGAAGCCATTTTTCGCTATCTTCTATGATGCAGCTTTATCTTCTCCTGACGGAAAAAAGCGGCGTCCATTCAAATGTTTTTTTGCTGGGAACAGGTAAAAGTCACACGGAGCTAAGTCCGACGAAATGTTATGCTATTTGTTTGTCATATCAGAGTATTGATCAATCGAACCGTGCATCCTCAACATGAAAGTCGCCTTCTTCCCCACGATGAAGTTAAAGCAGCAGCGCAAGAGGCCTTACAGGAGGTTGCAAAAAATGTCTTCCAGGAGTGCTTCTAAAAGCTATACGAACGTTGTCAGAAGTGCATAGTCGTTCAAAGAGACTATTTTGTAGATAAATGTGCTTCGGTAATGTGAACTATTCAGGGTGAGGTTTTATACAACTTGTCCTCGAACTTTTACATCATACTACGTACGTATGAGTTTTCAACTTACTATTTCATAGCGTTTTTGAATGACGCAAGTTTACACACATGAAGACATCACAAGAAAATTTGCGATTATTAACTGAGGAGGCGTTCAAAATGGATATTTCGGTCATCTATATGTTCTTAGGTACATATGTACAGATGTGCCGAAAAAACTTGTGAAGTGTAAATGGGTGATCGTAAAATAGAAATTTAGGTCGAAATCGGATTTTTTTTTGTGATTACAATTCCTTATTCGTCCACTGGAAGTAGAGTGAAATGAATCAATGATCTTTTAATCCCTGACAATCTTATCAATTTATTTCTGTTTGATTTTCTTTTTTTTTTTTTTTTTTTTTTTTTTTGCCATCGGCCAATGGCATCGGCCATCGGCAATCGGCGATTTGGAGGAAAACAATCGGTTATCAGCCATCTTTGAACAATCGGCCAACAATCGCCATCGCTCAAAAAATGCCATCGGTCGAGCCCTAGTTTCTAATCGAAATTATTTGAAACTGAATACTTTAAAACGCATTTTATGCTATGTTTGGATAAGTTGAGGGTCTAAACCAGTGGTGGAAAAATGAAATTTGCTTACCTTTTATAAGGAATAGACTAACAAGTGATCCAAAATTGTCGGATAGATTATCTGCTCTCAAAGTGAGAAAACGGGAATCCTTTATACTTCGTTTAAAGAAGAAAACTCTTGTAAAGAGTGGGAAATCAAAGCAAACTCTCTGACACACATAAAGTGTGATGAGCAATAAAATGTTTCGTATAACATTTTATACCTCCCCCTCTTTTTCTTACTCTTGTCACCATTTTCCTGATGTAAAAAAGGGGGGAAGTTTCTGTTTCACTAGCAGGCTTTCAAGAAACTCTTTTAAAATCCTGTGTTAGCTTTTTCTTATAACAAAAATTGGAAAAGGTCATTATTTTCGTCTTTCTGAAGTTAACCTCTACAGTTTAATAACAAATTAAAAAAAAAAAAATACTATGCACTTTTCATAATGCACTCAAAATGACAAAATAACTTTTCTGGGTCAGAATGGAATATTTAAGTATTCCTTTAGTTTTTAATTATTCCAACAAAATGACACCACAAACAAAGAAAAGTGCGGCTCAAATCAGGTAGAGAATTTTTTTATTATTATCGAGCTTTCAATCATAAATTTCAGTGTTGAAACACGCATATTTTTCCTGGAAAGTTTGGCTTGAAATGACTTGAGCCACACAAATCTTCGTTTGTGGAGTCACTTTCTTGGAACAGTTGAAAATTACAGAAATGCTTAATTTGGCCATTATGTCCCAGAAAAGTTATTTTGAACTTTGCATTGAAATGCATTTTTTTCCACATCAAAAGGGACAATTTGCCGCCCCTAGAAAAGTGCCGCCCGGGGCGGACCGCCCTCTTCGCCCCCCCCCCTTATCTACGCCACTGCAGGTAACACATGACTTCCTTTTACTCCAATTTAATGTCATTTTCCCGTTACTGGCAATTTTAATGTGATTCAATAGTTTACTCTCTAAATATCTCCAACAGTGGCCAAATTAAAACCAGATTTAAAAAATTAAAAAATATAAAAAAAAAAATCTCCAAATTTGTCGCCAAGTTGGCGACCAAAAGACTTGAGATATATCGTCAAGTGCCCGCAAAATTATAACACTTGAATTTGCATCGAAATTAACAATGATTTTCCCCCAAAAAGGAGCAAAAGACCCCCTTAGAAACATCCGAATGCAACTAAAGGGGGAAGTGCACAACTAGACTCCACTAGGAGTCTACGTACCAAATTTCATCTTTCTAGGACGAACCGTTCTTGAGTTATGCTGTAATTAACTCGGGGATTGTCAAAATGGATATTTCGGGTGTCTATATGTTCTTAGGCACTTGTCCACGTGCGGTCGAGTTGAAAAAAAAAAACTCAACATTCATTCGGGGTGAGCGAAATGGAAACAAGGGCCGATTTTTGAGTGAAAATTTTTTCGCGGATACAATTCTTCCTTTTTACTTCCTTTTACAAAAAGGGAAGTATTGTATTCGCGAAAAAATTTTCACTCAAAAATCGGCCTTAATTTCCAATTTGCTCACCCCCGAATGAATGAGTTTATTTTTCAACCCGACCACACATGGATATATGCCTAGGAACGTACAGACACCCGAAATATCCATTTTGACGATCTCCGAGTTAATTAGAACGAGTTTTCTCGTGACGTCCGTATGTACGTATCATAGGCGGATTTACGGGGGTGCCAGGGGGTGCGCCGCACCCCCAAAATTTTTGGTTCGGTTTTGAAAAAAATTAGTTTAGTATATTTCACTCAGAAACGCAGTTGAGGGAAAAAATCATAGCTGCTATACTAGTATATTTACTTGAATCCAGTATATCACCACACGTCGCTAGTACAAGAAAAACATAACTGTACTCATATTAAGAATTAAAGTAATTTTATCCATTTGGAAAAAAAACTTAAATAATTTTATGCAAATAAAGACACTTCTCAAACAATTTATTCTTCAATGCTGTGTTATTGTATAGAATAATTGCATGTTCTGTAATTGGGTATTTATTCGTATATCAATACCGATTCTTCTATTTTGAAACAACAATGGCTAATAAAGTCCAAAAAAAAACATGGCTATTGCGAGAAACTTCAAAAATTTTTGAAGGAGGACTCCCGGACATTTTGCATCAGTGGTGCATCCAGGGGGGAGGAGGCACAAGACTGGTGATCCTCCCCATTGGCGTCGTCAGCTGAAATTTATTGGGGGGGGGGGACCATTCTGACTCTCATTTTCAAGTTGCATTAAGAAAAATTCGTGTATATATATATATATATATATATATATATATATATATATATATATATATATATATATATATAGATAGATAGATAGATAGATAGATAGATAGATATAATGGGTTTACATTTAATACGATACTTTTAAACGGGTACATCTTTATTTACATTATTACATACTAAGAAAAATAATTAAATACTAACAAATACATTTTTTCTAGACTGCACATGGGATACGAATATCCGTGCTATTTTTTTGTGATCAATTTCGTCCAAGATGTTTTTGTGAACTTAGCATAAAGCAACATGATTCAACCGCTTTTGTGTCATAGTCGACCTTAGATACAATTTCAGCTTTCTCAGCGCACTGAAGCTTCTTTCAACTTTACACGACGAAGGGCGGCACACCAAGAGTAGCCGCACCGAATTTCTAACATTTTGAAACAGTGGACAATTGAATTAACCGTTCTTAATGAATGAAATCATCAAAAACGAAATCCAGCTTTATTGAATCAGTTGCTTTATGGAATCAAAGCTGTTTAGAACAAAATGTGACTCATATAAGCCGCGACAACTGTATAATTAAATTTTTATATTACATAGTGATAAACCCTACAGCTCTAAGCTCTTGGCACAAGTTGGATTCGAAGGAGTTTAATTTGATGTTTTTTAATTAAAATATTAAAATATATAATTCACCGTTATGACATTCACGAACCTACGAAAAACACAACTACAAAAATAAAATAAGACACAAATAATTAAGCTTTCATAATATCATATTTTAATAATGATACCTTTTAAAGTTTTTTCTTAATTTTTTTCAGATTTTTTTGCAACAAATGCACCAAAATTTTGCTTTTTTGTTGAATCATCCATACACTCAATGCATATGAAACCAAAAACAGCAAAAACCATGCCCATGTAAATACATTAATTTCTGATTTCTCAAAGTCAGCAGGGAAAGTGCCCCTCCTGATCCTCTTTAAGTGACAGGCCTACCTTAAGAGGCACGCCTCACAGATTAAGCACTGGCCTACACAGAGAACAAACAGCATTTGGTGTATAGGGGAGACCGGGGCAGATTTTCGCGCTTTTTTAAAAATTATTATTTTTATTTTTCATTTATTTACCTAAGTTTGAAACACTGTACTACACCATTCAGAGAAACCTTAGCTACAACGTGGAATTACTTACATCAATTAATTAAGCTTTGTTTTACGGAAAAATAGTTTTAAGTGTCGTTATGTCACGTGCGAAAATGTGCCCCGTGACCGGGGCAAGTTTTCGCATACCTTATTAATAGACGGGCAAGTTTTCGCATGCACTTATATCAATATAATTTAGGAAATCAAACAAAATATTTTCAAGGTAGGTTATTTATTGATTTTCAGTAAATATACATTGAAAAAAACTCATCACCAACTTGGCTACTTAATAATTTTAATACATGTAGAACTGTTAAAAACACTAATCGTCATTGTCACTGTCACAATTAATGCAACATAGGGTTAAGAACATAGGGTTTTCTTTGATGCAAGACTCGTGGGCCCATCTTTTGCAACGAGTGCACTTTACCCATATCTATTTACTGTACAATTATATGCATAAATGCAAGCACAGTCTTCATCATCTTCATCACTTGATTCTTCATTTTCTTCGGCCTTGTTAGGTTTTCCAATTTGTCTCTTAAATAAACTCTTTTTTACATTTTTCTTATCTTTCTTTTCATTCTCATTTTTCATTTGTTTTCTCTGCTTAGCTTGTTGCTGCTCTAGTCCAAGCTGCTCTTTGACCGGAGTGTCGGTCAAAATGGCTGACCTTTCTCTTTTTTCTTCCTTTGCCAGTCTGTTTTTTCGGACCCCGCTTTTTCCAGAGGTCTCACTTCTTCTGGGGTACTACACTTTTAGTACACTGCTACACTTTTCATACTTCTTCCTTCTTTTACTTTGTTGACAGCTTCTACCATAGTCTCTATGGTGTACTTGCCTCTTTCAGATTTCTTTTTGTAGTGTCGTACCACGACAAATCTGAAAACCCAACACACAGATCAATATCAAGTCATAAAATAATCAAATCATTCTGTGAACATATCAGTTTAATGCTATTTTTGTAAACATTTAGGCCTATTTTGTTTTAACATGAATCTTTCATGAATGATTAAGATTGTGATTTATTTTTTGTCTGTATTTTGTTTAAAAATATAAATTGTCAAATAAGAAGCTTACCTTTTCATGTGCATTTAACTATTTATGCTTCATTTAAGAGTAAATAATATAATAAATATCGATAAATAGTAGCGATCGAAGGGGGCGGGGCATATTTTCGATGCGATGGGGCACGTTTTCGATGCGAAAATGTGCTCCGCTTGGTGTTCGAAAACGTGCCCCGTCCCCATGTTTTTCCTTAAACTTCACGCAGACGGTCAAAAAAAGAATTTTATGGACAAACTATCACATCACAGGTAGCTCCTAAAAATGCTCTTTCGAAATATTACAACAGACAAAAACTTAACTTAAGACGTATATGTTTGTTTTTAGTTTAAATGAGGTCATCAAAATTTACTAACCTGTATAAAAACAAGTGAAACTGACGTTACGCAGCGATGTGAACAGCCATCCAACTGAAACTCTCGTAGTTGTCGTCTAGTGGCGCAGCCTTTCAAATAGTCTGGTCGGTGCTTCGCTCTACTGGCTCGTTAACGAGTTTAAAGTCGAATTGAAAACGTGCCCCGCGCAAAAACCTGCCCCGGTCTCCCCTAATTGAATTCTGATCAGCGGACGATGGGAAAGAGATAGAGAAATGAACTGCTTTTTTCTGACACGTAACTATAAGTTTTAAAATGGGTTATTTCAATAAAATTTGTTCAGTAAAGCAGGATTATTAATGAATAATTTTCTGTTAAGCTTTAATAACTAAAAGGAGTATTATTTATTCCATTAAAATTTATAAAAGTCGAAACATTTCAAAAAAAAAATAAAAGAGAAAATTGAACGCAATAGCTCCGATAGGACTCATAATGTCAAAATATTGACTGTAAAGCATACCTGATTAGCAGGCATTCAGGGGCTACTCGATAAGAGGTCACTGTGAACTTTCATAAACTTTCCTTTCCCAGAAAATTTTGTCTGACGAGTCTTCAAATTTCGAGTAGTTTTTTGCGAAATATTGCATTAAAAAGATATTCTCATAGATGTAGTGATGTGGGCAATTAGGAATTTTATTCGGAAAATCGAGAAGTAACCCCATCTGAATAGTATAAAATCTTGGAGCCTCTGTATGTATTACACTAAACAGAATGATACTTACCTGTCACGGTCTTTTGATATTTTGAAGATGGTTCCGTGGATGTTGATGATGATTCAGTTGTTAAAAATTGCTCAGGTTCATTTGATGTAGAAGGTTTGCTACATTTTCCCGTTTCAAGCCACCTCTCCATAGCCGCAATCGAATATGTAAAAAAAAGTTTTTTTACCAAAATAGGAGCGCTCTTCAGGTCACCTCCTCTCAAGAAGACCAAAAGAACACATGAAATTATCTTTATTTTTGTCGGAACGTCCTTTTATTTTTGTCTTTTTTTTTCTGGTCATCTTGCGCTTCTTTTTTTGTTGGTCTAACGGAAGTGACATCACAGGATCCAACGTTATGCTGGCTTACGATTTGCTTTTGAAATTGTACGTTAATTTTTAGATTCCTCCTCTTTTTTTTTCTGTAACGTAACGCTTTTTTGGACAAATTTGAGATGCCGCAAACACATTTGAGAAACCGCGCTTCGGTAAGTTACTTTGAAGCCACGTGTTGAATAATGTCAAACACATGACACGTCTCCTTTCCCTTTCTACCCCAAACTTAACCTTTGACCAGCTAAGTGGTCTTCTAAATTTTTGTGCATCCTTTGGCCAGGGTGTTATTGCCAGCTGCGAAAAACCGCCAAAGAGATCTGGTGTCTCATTTTGTTTGGGTAACATCGGGGTCGCTATAAATTGAATCGAAGCGGCGAAACAAACACTGCAAAATTCGAAACAGAAACCTGGAAGCGCCGAGAAAAGAGATAAGAAAGAAAGAGGGAGGGGGGGGGACTCAGATCCCCGTATGACTTCTGTTGACTTATTAGCACGGGAGTCGTAAAAAAAGAGGGGGGGCGTGTCCATATACGCTGGAGACTCGACTATGGATGGTTGACATTGCACTCGGGAGAAAGTGTCCCCTTTCTAGCATCCTCCACTGAAGCTAGTGTGCGCAGAGAGCAGAGCAATGGTTTGTCAATGGAGTTCACTTTCCGACTTTCCGTTCACTATACACATCACCTATTTTGTTTTTTTTTTTTTAGTTTATTTTTTTTTTTCGATGTTCATTTCGTTTTATTTGATATGAATTAAACATGGTAAATTATGTATTATGCAACTGTTTAAAGTCTTCAAAGCAAAAATAATTTCCCCAAAATAATAAATTTCATCTTGACAATTATCGAGGGGGTCCGATTTTCAAATATTGAGGGGGTCCGGTCCTCAAATATTGGGGGGGGTCCGGACCCCTTGGACCCCCCCGGCCACGACGCCCATGATCCTCCCCACAAAATGCTGAGTGGATGTTTTTAAAAATATATTCTTTGTTATTGAAGAGAAGAAAAGATCTCATTTTGAGAAAACGCAGTTATTTTACAAAAAAAAAAAAAGAATGTTGAGAACAAATCTTAATTTCTTTCAAAAAGAAATATTGACATTTAAATTTTTCAACAGCTTCAGATTATAGGCAGCGAATTGTGTGCTTCCTCCCCCCTCCTTGCATAATCCTCTTTCTTTCATATCTCCCCCTCCCATTTTTTTTTTCATTTTTTCTTTTTCGTTTTCATTTTTTCTATTAGTCCTCAAAATTTTTCTTCTCCAAAACCCTTTCTCCAGCCAAAGTTATTACAGAGTACCTCAAATTTCGTTTCTTGGGCTTCACTTTCGCAAAAATTCCAAGGAAGATCTTCTAATCACCTAAATACATAGAAAATTGTTTAAAATTGCGTTTTTGGAGCTTCAGTTTTGAAAAACTGCAGAGTCCCTAACGTTACCAAATATGGTCTTACACTCATGTGTTTAAGACTTTAATTTTGAAAAATATTCGAACAAGGGCCTCCGACCCCTTTACTCTAATATCATCAAAAAGTGTTAATATTTTGGTTTTCAAAACTATTTCGAAATATTTAAGTGGGAGAATCCTTTTTTTTTTAATACCATGGAGTATTGCAGAAGAACTTCATTTTTAGGACTTCAATTTCGAAAATTTTCCAGGGGAGAGCTCCAGAACACCCGGTCTAGCATCAAAAATTGTCCTCCGTAACATTTTTGGAACTTCAATTATGAAAAGTAAAAGAGGTGGCGTGGGGGGAGGGGAGGGGATATGTATTTCTATCTGCTTTTCAAAAAATCGATTGGAGACAGTCGAGTCTCATTCCTTTCTCAAACTATAAATATGGACTAAAATCACATTTATAAGACTAAAATTTCTAAAAATAGCCTTGGAGCCACACATACCTTTCTTGCCCCTAAAATATCATCAAGAACTGTAAAACTGTGTTTTCAAAACTACTATTTCAAATTTTTTCTGGGGCGTGAATCCTATTCCAAAACAGTAGCTGGATTCACCCATTGCTTCTAATATCGACTTTCGTTTAAGACTTTTTCTGCAGTTTGAAATGTTAAGAATTGCTCATCCCCTAATCTTACTAAATACCGTTTACATCGCGTTTTTTAGACTTAAAAGTGTGTCCCGCCCTAAAATTATTTTCTGATTTCGCCACTGCCTTGTTATTCCGGGAATCCCCCCCCCCCCAGTTTCCTGTTATTCTTGCACCCCCAAATATTTTGGCCTAAATCCGCCTATGGTACGTATGTACATGCGTATGTGTGTATGTATGTCGCATAACTCAAGAACGGAATGTCCTAGAAAGTTGAAATTTGGTACGTAGACTCCTAGTGGGGTCTAGTTGTGCACCTCCCTTTTTGGTTGCATTCGGATGCTCCAAAGGGGGTCTTGTGCCCTTTTTTGGGGAAAATCATTGTTAATTTCGATGTAAACTCAAGTGGTGTTATATTTTCGCGGACACTTGGCGATATACCGACAATTTTTGGTCGCCAAGTTTTGTCGCCAACTTGTCGACATATTTGGCGATTTTAATTTTTTTTTTTATTTTTATTTTTATTTTTTTTTTTTTAAATCTGGTTTCGATTTGGCCACTGTTGGTGATATATAGAGAGTAAACTATTGAATCACATTAAAATTGCCAGTAATGGGGAAATGACATTAAATTGGAGTAAAAGGAAGTCATGTGCTGCACACATCAGCTCGTTTGTAAAATGAAGTAATACAAGACGTATATGGGGCTTTGTATAAATAATCAAAGAAGTAATTTACTGCGATAGTTCAGACATTATTAATTACAAATAACCAAGAATAAATTCTCACAAATAAATTTCCTCATATTCATAGCTATCTACTACTATAAATCTACTATAAATAACTATACTATAAATATACTCATCTACTATAAATAAAAAAAATTAAAGTAAAATTAAAATCACGCATTCTCAAACATGAAAAGTATTTCAACAAATGAAATGTCTGATGTACATTATACAACTTTAAAAATCAGAGGATCAATGCATATTTTGTTCAAAGATTTTTTTTTTTTTTTTTTTTTTTCAAAGTTACAAATTTGTAATTTATTTGCCTAATGTATCACGGAAAATAATTATAGAAACAGGACAAGTAGGTTTTAAGAAAGTCATTATGTTATCCATTGTAGACATTTCTTCTGATTTAATGCATTTAGGAATACAATTTTGTTTTGCAAAGAAAAAAAAATCATTTTAATTAAAAGCCTCAGTAAAAACTCAAATGAAAATACCCTTTTAACTTATTTTGAAAATGAAAACTGTCATAAAAACTAATGTTTATTGATTGTTCCACCATTCATACATGAGACTTTTTTTTAATTATATTGGGATCAAAACAGTTCTTTGAAAGGTAAAAAAATTGGCATTAAATTTTTTTTATAAGAGCACAGAGTTACACATGAATATTTTCTGTTTTCATAATTTTATATATTTTCTTTTCTTGCTCCGACTGCATCGTCTATCTGGGATGCAAAAACCCTATTGTTACTGGCAACGAAATTTAGATCATCTTTTACCAAACTACATTCCTGCCGAGTTGGTTGGTCGCAGCTCAATTTATTCACGATGCATACATATTTTTGTGAGTGTATTTCAACCTCTGAAAACAGCTCAGTTTTCGCCACTTAATCATTCCCAACAATTCAGATTTTGAGCTCAGAAGTTAAGTTTACGTCCAAGCATTAGAAAACATATAGTGAGAGTCAAAAATATCGGTAAAAAATAGTTGTTCGTTCCCAGGTAGCATTAACTCATCGGATTTTGCTCGGCCGATCATCGACTTCTCCTAAACTCATCGCGTAATGCACGCTGATATCGTTGCGATCAGAATCCGAGAACGGTTTTCGATGAGCTGTTTTTTATCGGAAAACTATATCGTTACGATCAAATTTTCCGATGAAAATTTGCCGAGCTGCATTTCATCGGAAAAAGAGATCGTAACGATCAAATTTTCCGATGAAAATTTGCCGAGCTACATTTCATCGGAAAAAGAGATCGTAACGATCAAATTTTCCGATGAAAATTGGTCGAGCTGCATTTCATCGGAAAAAGAGATCGTAACGATCAAATTTTCCGATGAAAATTTGCCGAGCTGCATTTCATCGGAAAAAGAGATCGTAACGATCAAATTTTCCGATGAAAATTTTCCGAGCGAAATTTCATCGAAAAACGAAATCGTAACGATCAAGTTTTCCGATGAAAATTTGCTGAGCTACATTTCACCGGAAAAAGAGATCTTAACGATCAAATTTTCCGATGAAAATTTGCCGAGTTACATTTCATCTTAAAAAAAGTAGGTCGTTTAAATTTTCCGATAAAAATTTTCCCAATCTAAAATTTTTGGAAATCTCCCAACTGTTAAAATAGGATAAATTTTATTATTCGAATATCCGACTATTGATCAAACATAAGGCTATACGGATCAACATTCAAGTTTGAGAATCGGAGGAAAAATGACTGAGACTTTGACTCCGAATCCGACTCCTGGATTTTGGAAGGGTTTACTCCAATTTGCTGCAAAATCAATCCAACTTTAACTCCACGATTCCAACGCCGATTACCTCACTGGAATTGCGAACAAAATGAGACTCCGGCTCTTGAATGATTTCTCTCTATCTCCAAAACAATTCCACTCCGTTCAATTTGACTCCCAAAATTACCGACTCCGACTCTTCACTAGCTGGCGCCATAAGTATATTCACTGAATAAAATTCTCACTTTCCGTTCAGAAATCTGTCATGGCCTTGCCACCCGATAGATGGCGCCACAAATGATTTTCCATTTAATACATTATTTTCCGCCATGGAGCGAGCATAACTTGTCCAGTGGTTAGCATATGAATCTCGTATTCCAGAGGACTAGGGTTCGATTCCCGGCTAGAGCGACTATGATTGAACTCATGAATCACGCTCATCAAAAGTTGTTAAATTAGAAGTTAATTAAACAAGTTATTAAAAAAAAATAATATATATTAAGTAATTCCCAAATGACGTCATCCGAAAATACCCCTCCTGCAAGTTTTCTTCCCACTGTTATTTTTTTTTCCTCCTTGCTTGTCCTATATCGTAGTTGTTACTACTTCTCATCGTATTTTCATCCTAAATTCATCGCCTCGGAACGACAGCACTGCTCATATATTGCTCCAAATTTCATCGTATTTTCATCCAAAATTCATCGCCTCGGAACAGCACTGCTCGTATATTGCTCCAAATCTCATCGTATTTTTATCCAAAATTCATTGCCACGGAACAGCACTGCTCGTTTATTGCTCCAAATCTCATCGGTATAGGGAGCAAAATTCATCGGATTCCGATGATCGGATTCTACTATTGCCGATGAGACATATTGGAGCAATTTCCGATGAAAACTCATCGGAATCCGATCATCGGCCGATCATCGACCGATCAAAGTTTGATCGGATTTCGATGAACGGCCGATCATCTCTATCGGCATTTTTTAAACCACATCTTCATAATTTATTTTCAAGAAAATACTGGTAAAAAGAATAATTTTAGCGAAAACCGCAAACGAATCGACCAATTTTCCATTTTTTATGATCATTTGAAATTTTGGGCTCTAAACTTTAATGGCGCCTATCTGCTTCGGAAGACGTTTGGGACCCTTTTTTATTAAGCACTTTTCTTATACTTGGCCTGATTGTCACGAATAAATCTGAGGCGTGCTTTTGCTTATATCTCTGTAATTAGACCACTTACTGTCCGACATTTTAACGCGAAACCCTACCTCTTCTGATTTTATCAAAACAGGGGTGATAGCAAGAAGGAAGTAACGAGCAAGCAAAAACTGAATGCATCGAGAAAGTACGCTTCCTTAAACCATCACCCCTTTTTCAATTGGAACCATTCGCAGACCGGTTTGTAAGCTCCGCAGAGAAAATAAATTACTAACGAAAACATGTTTTGGGACAAAAGCCGACATTTAGGAACAAATTCGTCGCCAACGGTGAACTGAATTGGCGGAGGGTTGCCATTTCCTCGCGAGAGTCGGGGAGACACACCCCCCATGGAGATTCTAAAGCCTTTTGTATCTGAAGATTTGAAGAGTTCCAGATGTTCAATCGTTCTTCTCTTTTAACTAATGTACTCATTTGCTACTGTTGAAAAACCGCAACTGATACCGCGATTTTTCTCTTTGAGTGGGCCTGGAAGAAGTGTCATCGCGTCGTTCGACCCCTGAGCGTTGTGCGAACTAATGCATCTACTAATCAGAATGAATTCGCCCTAAATTTCCCCTAAATTAAAAGGAAGTCATGTGATTCACACATCAGCACGTTTTTTCTTTATTATTGTGCTTATTACTTTAAAATGGCTGGTATTCGTAAAAAATCACAAACACCATTCGAAATGTGTCTCTAAATTATTTAATTTATTCCATTCTACAGTCAAGTGCTTGATAAAATGCTTTAAAGAAAAGAATCTGACCGAAAAGAAGGCAAGAAAAAGTCAACCGGCAAAATTGACAAAGCATGATCCGAGATCTACAGTTAAAAAATTTATGAAAAATACACATTTGAATGCTGTAACACTTTCTGCAGAATTTTATGAAAAAAACTTACATTTAATTTTCACCTAAAATTGTTCGCCAAGTTCTCTGATTACATGGATTAAGTGGGAACTCTTCCCGCAGAAATTTCTTGTTTGTGCGAACATCGGAAAGCTTGCGCTTTTTGTCGCAAAATAAATGAAAAATAATCTCCAAAGCGTTTTGAAATAACGTCTTACAGATGAAATCAAATTCAACATTTTTGGTTAAACTTGATCTTCAAATTAGTTGGATCAGTTTAGCAGGACGGTGAAGGGGTTCTTGTGTGAGAGTGTATATCAGTATCAGGACTTGGTAGTTTGGAATTTTTTGATGAAATAATAAATAATACAGTTCATTTAAATATTTTAAAAACCAATTTTAAACTCTTAGACAAAAATTTGGTTATCGGAAACAACTTTGTTTTTTATCAAGAAAACGATTAAGAAGCACGCGGCTTTAAACGTTTGCGTCTAGCGTGCCTCAAAAATTGCCCTAAAGTTTAGAAAATACCCCTTCAATCTCCAGATTTGAACTTAATGTAACATATTTAGACATATCTGGAGGGTAGATTACAAAAATACGGCTTTGAAAGGAAAATAGAGTTAGAAACAGTAAGACTTAAAGTGTGGTTCAACACTTACTCAGAAATTACGCAAAAAAAAAGAGAAAAGAATGAAATCTATTCCCAGACGTTTAAAAGGTGTTGTTGATACTGCATGATATTCTACTAAATAATTACTTAATAACAAGAAGTTCCGTCTAAAACTAAAAAACTCTAAAACTTCTCAAAAATAGCTATTATCACATTGTTTCAAACATATTTTTTAAATATTTTAAGCTATTTCTAGGAATAAAATATTTTTTACTCATCTAAAAAAAAAAAAAATAAAATAAAATAGCAGCACCTTTTAAACAAAGCTGCTAATACACTTTTTTCAATTAAAAAAAAAAAATCTTTAACAGTTTTCAAAACGAAAAAAAATAATTGAAATTAATAAGATCATTAAAATAAATAGGGTCTGGTGGGGTAAAGTGGTCATAAAATCGTAGGTTTTCAGCTTATGTGAATAATAGATACAATAAATTCTTTAAACATTTAAACTTTTTATGTTTTATTTTACATTGCATTATTAAAGAACACAGTACATTGAGTTTTAGGAAAATAAATATTGATTTAAGTAGTTTTATAACACTTTCTTTTCCCTTTGTATTTATGACCACTTTACCCCATGGGGTGGGGGAAAGTGGTCATAGCAAGGGGTAAAGTGGTCATAGTTCAAAATAGATGCAAAACCATTATAAAAACCCTAATATTTGTATATTTCGGTTATTTTTATAGTTACAAGTATATGCAGAAGCATATATGTATACACGAGTATATACGTGTCGTGTAAACATTAGTAAACACGTTCATATATGAGTACATACATGTGTGCATCAGATACATGCATGCACGTGCCTACTCAAGTATATACGTGTATACACGAGTATATAAGCATGTATGCGTGATTACCTACAGGAGTGTATACGTGTCTACACGGGTATATACGTATCACGCGTATATACGTGTCACGTGTACGTACGGGTATATACGCGTGTAAACAAATATCATATGCATGTATGCACTTGTATATCAAGTACATACGTGCATACTTGAGTATATACGTGTACAGTAGACGTATACACGCATATATAAGTGTATATACACACATATACGGGTATAAACGAGTTAATTCGTGGATACATCTAGTGCGTGTTTGGGGGGGGGGGGGTACGTGTCTAGTCACATATAAATATTGTGAAGCACGAGTACATACGTATGTACGTGCAAACACGATTATGTCCTGCATAGACGTATATAAGTACATTTACGTGTATACACCAGTAAATGTATGTATACACGAGTATATAAGCTTATATACATGTGTGTCTGCAGAATGAGCAAAAGCTCTTGGACAAAAATGTAATGAGTGTGAAAGGGGAGGATAAGATGCAAAGAATTATAAGGAACTTACGTTCGCTGACGCGCTACGTGCACACAAAGCCAGAAACTGATGGATGCAAACAAATCGCAATTTTGTAACACAAAGATGACTTTAACCAGCATTTTAATTTTTAAGGAATATTTAGAGCAGTTGGTAAAAGTTACGGCCTGTAGTAGCTCTAATACAAGCATCGCAACGAAGGCGCAGCGACAGATGAAACTTTTTCAAAAGTCTCGTTATTGCAAGAGAGTGCTTTGTGATTGCGACGCATATGTATTACAGCAGCAGGCCGCAAATTTCATCAATCGCTTTAAAACTTTCTTGAGACCTACAATGTTGTGTTAAATTTTCTTTGTGTAATGTATAAATTTGTGACTTGTTTTGCATCAATTAGTTTCTGGCTTTGCGTGCATGTAGTGCGTCAGCATTGTGTTTGTGATCATATGTTCCTTATGATTCTTGATTCTTATCCTCCCCTCTAACACATTTTAATAATTTGCCTAAATGTTTAAACTCACCCTGTTTACTTGTATATCATATGCTTGTATGTAAGTGTATACTCGAGTACGTATGCGTATATTCGTGTCTACCTGAGTATATAAGTGTTTATACATATACGAGTATAAGCGAGTATGTACGTGTATAGTCGAATGTATATCTGTATAGATTAAAAATACTTGCAGATACTCATATACGTATTTATTGGTGCATTTATGTGAATACGTCTATATACGTCCCTACACGAGTATATGCGTATGCATATGCATATACTCGTAAATTTAACCTCGTTTACTGTAAAAACAATACATATTAAGTAAAATTACTATTTTAATTTATATCTACCTTATACTTAACGATTAAGTGGCATTAGAAGAACAATATTTGTTAAGCCTAGTATTATGACCACTTTACCCCATCTTACTTAAATTGTTCTAAAAAATTATCTAAAAGAGATTCAGCTAACTGCTGATGAGTAAGAGTTCTTGAGACAAGTAGGAAGCTTCCTGTGCAGTCAATCTGTTCATAATTCTAACAAACAAAATTTCCCAAGGAAGCTAAAAGAGGTGTTTAGATTTTAAAACTTTTCATATTCACACAAAATATTTTTTTTCACCAAATAAAATTTTACCAGTTGTAAAATTTTGTATTCAAAATGTAGTTTCTAACTTCCCTCCTCTATAATAAAATTTTCACATTCATTCAAACATTTATTTCCAAGCTATAGTCATTTATTTCACGAATGACCACTTTACCCCATTGACCACTTTCCCCCACCAGACCCAACATCATATCAAAAAAAAATCGTTTCTTTTCCCCCTGTTGCCAAAAATAATTTTTTGAATGAATTAATGCACTTACCAAAATAAATAAAAACACTAAAATGTCAACTTAAAGAAATAATTTTCATTGTCAAAAAAAAAAAAAAAAAAATCGTCTGCGCATATCTTTATGTAGAAACATAAATGACTTCGAGTTCATACGCCGAAAACTGAATACCTAAAATACAACTTTACCGTGAAAATAAAAAAAAAAGTCATATCAACAATAATTATTTCACAGTTAAAACCATAGCTGCGGAATCGGAGTCGGAGTCAATCTCATTTTGGGATAAAGTAGTCGGAGTCAAATATCCAATGATCGGAGTCAGTCATTTGTCCTCCGTGTAAAAATTTTTGCCAAAGCTACGAAGTCAGAGTCGAGTCGTTGAGTCGGATTCCGATTAACTGTCGGGAACAGGAGTAGGAGTCGGAGTCATGTACCCCTAAATTCTCGGAGTCGGAGTCTGGAGTTTGGCGTCAAGAGCTATTTCCAACAAAATTTGTTTGAAGTAAATCCACCTACAAGTACGGAATCTACATTGACTTTCAGTTTCCCCAAAGGCGCTAATGTTAAGGGATTTGCACTGTTCAAAATTGAACGGAAAATTGTTCAAATCAAAAAGATATTTTATACACAAGTTTTCCATCAAAAGCTTTTCCCTACGAAGTTTGAAGCAAATTCGCCTCACAGTTCGGAATTTCCTTAAATTTCCCCGTAGGCGCTAATGTTAATTTTTTTTGAATTCTTCAAAATTGAACAAAAAATAGTTCAAATCGAAAAGTGAAGTATGGGAATGAGGTGTCCTTGCCGAGATCTTTCGAACAAAAAAAAAGTTTGTTCGAATCGAACTATTCTTTCAAAAGTTATTAGCGGGGGGGGGGGGGGGGGGACAGACCGATAGACATTTTTCCCATCTCAATACCCTACTTTCCAATTTTTAATTTTTCGATGTTTATTTAATTATTTTATTTATTTTTTACTTTTTTTTTTTTTTTGTTTTTCGGGATATTTTTAAGTTGCATTAAGCCTTCTTTCATGCTTTTTTCGTCTTTTTCTGATTTTTACTGAGGAAGCAGGCTGAAACGTTAGATTATTCAATAATATATAGACATTTTTTAAAGTGTACGAAGACTTTTGTCAGATAAAATTTCCGGCACTTTTTGGTTTTTGATTTTTATAAATTAAGTTTAAATGATTAAAAAAAAAAAAATTTCATGTAGTTTTGTTGAAAATTGATCATAGATCTTATAATTAAATACCTATTCCGAAATATTAATTCTAACCAGTGGATAGGGTCATATTTCATTGAAAGTCGTAGGTGTATGAACACTTTTGGGAGCCACTGTAATTATGCATCTCAGAATACCATAGATTGCAATGTTCTGTGTCAGAGCTGCTTGTTCTGCGATCTTACTAGTTAGTCGGCTCATTCTGACCTGTAGCTCATTCTGCTATTTGCCCCAATGCAATGTTTTAAAATGAAATCTTTATTAGGAAATACTGTAGCAATGCGTATTTTCACAAATTATGACGTTTCTTTTTCATTAAATTCCGCATACATAGTAAAAAAGCTTTGACCAAGCTTCCAAGCAGCAACGCTTTAACTTAAGAATTATTCCACGTAAACATTATCAGCCGGTTCGATGGATGTCAACAGCTATGAAACGATTGTTAAAAACGTATTTTCATTACGTTAAAAATATGAAAATAAAAAATTTAGAAAGAAAACCATGACTTTCTTTTCTACTCAACTTCGAATCAAGATATTTTAGTATTTTAACCATGGAATATTTTCTTGTTGATTCCATTGTCGTAGAATGAAACAATATGGTTGACTGTCCCACGGACTATCTGTTTTAGGAATTGCTCAGAATGTGTTAGATATCGTAAAAGTATCCTAAACCATAAATTGAACAAACAATATGAATCAAATTTTATTTTGGCGTCTAGGTCCTTAGTATCTGCAAATATACCTTATACAGCGCAACCTCTCTGAGCAGCCACCCCTTCGTTCCGCAAAATTTCGGCCGTTCAAAATGGGTGGCCGCTTTAAAGGGTTTTCGTTACAGTTGCAATGTTATTCTATATTACGCAATATAAGTTAGTGTAATACATAGAATGAAATTTGAGACTGTTCTAAAATGGAAATAGTATATTATTTAATTATTGTTTACATTTTTTCGAAGAAAGGATACAATTTGGGAATTGAGTTTTCAATTTTCTCCTACAATTGTTCACAAAATCGAATTCAAAATGTTGCTTGTTGCAATTCAAATGTTTTTCAGTTCAAAATGACAAAAAAATTGCTCTAACTAATTTATTTGTCATTGCATCTGAGCAGATTTCTAGTGAAATGTAGTGTTGTAATTAATTTGTTAACCTAACAACAATAAGAAATGTAGTGATATGGAAGCAAACTAATGAACTAATCATGTAAATATTCTTATTTTATGTAATAAAGTGTTTCAGTGTATTATGAATTTTATTGACTCAAATTTTTAATGCAATCTTTATTTTTGATGCAAACAATACAATTGGGAAAATGAGAATACATACCAAACTGATTGAAGTCAAGGTAAATTTAATATAAAAGGAAATAACTAATGAAATTGCCTATTGATCATTAGAATATTAGCTCTATACAGGCTGTAGTACACATTACGTAGCATAAAAAACATTGTTTTACGAAAAACATTGAATCATTTCACCAGAAATGAATTGAATTTGTGGGATCAAAGCTATTTTTTAAATTAGACATCTTTCATTACTTTTCATCATTGAAAGATTATCACTCATTATCATGTTACCGACCTTTGTAAAAATTATTATTATTATTATTATTATTATTAATTTTTTTTTTTTTTTTTTTTTTTTTTTTTTTTTTTTTTTTTTTGCACAATCTAAAACATTTTCACTTTTATTAGAACCTGTTGAATTTGTCAAAGTGAAGTTTCAGTACGAGTTCTCTCGAGTACATTTCTGGACGAAAATAGTTTTAAACATGAGTTTTTAATTGTTTCCATCCATGTATAACTATTTCGAATAGTTTCGTACGGCGAAATGGATCAAGCTTATTCTCTTCCTACTTAATCATGGAAAATTATCGAACTTTATCGAATATCGGAGCAACTTGCACGCTTAATAAGGGGACCCACTAATGATTTTTGGAAAACTGCTGAATGATCCTAGTCGTTGATACTTTTTAGGAAACTCTGTAAAGATACATTTACCGGGCTTTCCCCCTTCCCCATCTCTCTTATTAGTTCTGTCTTCTCTTCCTTTCCTCCGAAAACACCAATCACTACCCTAGAGGCACGGAAGAAAAAGCTATGTCCGTAAGGTTAGTTCCCCCCCTCCCCCCCGGAGATCATCAGTGAAATTGTTAATGAGGTCTAAGGATATCAATGGTGCAATACTGTACTGCCGTGTGCAGGGGAAAAGCAGTAACTGCAAATTTTTCATTTTTGATTTTTTTTTGCATTTTTGTCATCTATTGTGCGTTATCTTTACTGTACAAGCTTGCTTATTTGGTTTCCGCTGAAAATAACGCGCGAAAAAGACGTCTAATTCCAACACTTTCCTATTGTTAGCATTAAATCCAAAACGCGTTTCTTCAAATATCTTGAAAAATCATTTCTGCAGTTACTGCTGTTTACCTGCACAGGGCAGTATAATAAGGTTTAAGGCGAGCTGAACGATGGTTTTTCTTGATCGTAGGAGGTCAGTGATGAATTTCCCTACTGAATGGAAAACTGGTAGTCGGCCCCGCTTAAACGAATACCGTGAGTTCCAAGAAATATTATTCGATTCAGCGGGGAAATTTTATTTATTTTTCCTGATTGACAACGTTTGTCTTAAAACGTTATAATAAATCAATATCTAAGTAATAGAAGAAACATGTTTTTTATTAAAAAGCGTTTTAAATAAGCTAAGTAAATAAAAGTACGTATGAAAATTATATGTCACTTACAACTATGGGTAGTGAATCTTTGTTCCGACACCTTTTTTCAGTTAATATTTTTTGGAGACAGTCCATAATAGTGAATTCCTTGCTCAAGGTATTTTGGGAGCACCTTTCAAACTTCAATTACCGTGTTTTACGCAATTAATATCTATCAATTTCTTATCTTCTGCAATGTTTATATTTCGTTGTGTTTTTTAATTTAATTATCAACTGTCTGTTGGTAATGGCAACGATAAAAGAAAATTAAAATACTTTTGGTCTCTTTGACGCTTTTATTTATAAATGACAACTTACAACAAGGACTGACGTGAGGTCATGTCAGCTTAGTTGGAGAATAGGGGCCTGGCTCGGAATTGAACTTGTTCAGAGGGTAAAATATCTTAATGGTGAAAGGTGTAGAAGGGGGCCTGTGAAAAAATTGACCTATGTCATTTTTTTTCCCTGATCCGCTTTTGCTCTCAGCGACCCTGTTTGTAACAATTGGAATAAAAGTGATTAAATATTTTTTTCCGTAAAATTATTTAAAAAATGCAATCTTAAAATACTATTGAGGAGTATGAAAGACTAGATTATTAAGATTATCAAATCAAAAGCCAAAGGCCGCCGAAATGTGAATTTCAAACATTTTGTGACGAAACATAAAAGTATTTTGTATGCTGTACAAACTCACGGTTTCGGACCCCTCAGTTTAAAAAGAAAATAAGTTGATAAAAATCAATGTCGAAAGAATTCCGTAGTCCCCAGAACCCCCCCCCCTCCCCCGCCCTCCTAATATCATCGAAGATCGTGTAAAATTAAAATTTTCGGGCTTCAATTTCGAAAATTTTCCGGGGTGAATCTCCTGAAAACTCCTTCTCCTAACATCACTGAAGATCAGCAAAAATTTCGTTTTTGGAACTTAACTTTCGAGTAACTGCCAGTGCATTAGTCTTTACCAAAAAAGGCTTTTAAAACTTCAATTTAAAAATTTTCTGATGGATGGCCTCGGAATCTATCTGGACTTAAAATCACCAAAGATCTTCTAAAACTGCGTTTTCAGAGCTAATACTTTTTTAAAAATTTCAGAGGAGAGCCCCCGGAACCGCTCTTCATACCATATACTCGAATATAATTTAAAATTCTGTTTTTGGATTTCCACTTCCGAAAAATTGCAGCAGGAGAAACCCTGAACCTACGCTCCCCAAACATCACCAAATATTGTCTAAAGATGAGTTATTAAGACTACAATTTTGAACATTTTCCGGGGGAGAGGCCCCCGGACCCCCTATTTCAAACTCAATGTTAATCTTTCCATTAAGTTTATATTGCTAGTACTTTAATGACTCCCAGAAGTCAGAAAGCAAAGTCCTCATATTTAAGGGATATCCCAATCGTTAAGTAAAATTTAATATCTATAAGACCTTTGGGGCCGCTACATCTCGTAATGCCAGGGCCGATTTTTTCAACCAATCCGCCACTGTGTACTTGAATAATTGCAATTGCTTATCTCTACTATATCAGTGATATAATTGATTCACGTGCTTTAAGAAGTACTGCGGAACTTAGAATTGGATATGGAGAATGTCCATCCGTCTCAATTTTTCAGGCTGGCCAAATTGATTGAGAAGGTAATTCAATAAATGATGAATTATTTTTTTTCGAAGATCTTCTAACAATTGTTTTACAACAACATGAGGGGTATTTAGCACGTTTGGGAACAAATAACAGACGTGTTTAGCGTTTATCAAAAGTCTAGAACATTTTGACTGCAAAAATCCACAGTGAAAAACACACGAACACAATGAAAAAGTATGTTTTAGTTTTTCCAGTAACTAAAATAAAATATTTAGATTTCGGATGTTTAGTTCTGATGTAAATTAGTATGCTAATTAATTAATATGTTGAAGTTTGCTGATCGTTTATTTAGTACTTTTGATATAAAGTTATCTTACCAACCCACTAGTACTCTCATTTTAGAATTAAGAGAGGGGGGGGGGATATGTAAGAGGTAAAAATGTCGCGTAAAAATGAATAAGTGAAAGGGAGGGGGGGGTTCACAAGCGGTTTCTTTATAATATCTGATACCAGGGTCCACCGACTGATGACAGGCCCTGGTGTTAAGCAAATTGTGATTTAAAAAAAGGACAAAAAGAAAAAAAAAATTCGAAGTGAAAAACAACGCATGTTTTCTTTTTTCCGGCAAAATTAATTTATTTTAAGGATTCAAAATTTTTACTCGTTTCATACTTTTGCGCCATTCTAATTTCGCCCCAATTCTTTTAAATCACGTGTCGCTAACGTAATAACTTACGCTTGACGATTCAACAATGACTTTTTTACTACCCTTTAGCAATGAACCATCGTACAAATGAGGCTTAATTACCTCCCTTTCAGCAAGACCCTGCCTTTCAGCGCTTCCGCAGAGGGGAGAGAAGAGAGAAAACATCTTCACCTCCGGATTCGGATTGCAAATGCAGCGACATCAGCATTGGCGATTTAGTGCCTTTTCGATCATTCAAGCACGCTTTTTCCCAAACTTGTCTCGCCAACCTGTTCCTTAATGTCGGCTTTTTGGTCGAACCACTTTTTCGTCAGGGGTCGAAAGGAAGGTTACATACGTTTCTACCGGAGTGGAACATCTTTGCGTGTGAACTATCTTTGCCACTAGTTCCAAAATAAAATTATTTCAGTTAGGATGGAAAACAGCAAATTTCATGAAATTTCCCTATTAAATGTTTAAATCTAACACCCATTGTTAAATTTTGTTGCCTTGGAGTAGTAATGTTAAAAGCAATCATAATGAAAATTTTGAATCAAGGCTTCTCTGAAGCAAGCATGAAATTAACAAGCATAAATCCTAGAGAGGGATAAAGATTAAATTTTAGTGCCAACTGCTTAAAGTTTTAGACATGTAAATAGGTTTTTTTCCCTTTTAGTACCGAGCATTTATATGAAAAAATAAGGTGAAGTTTCCTGATCAGAAATACCCTTACAAAAATATAACTACTTCTGAAATACATTTACACTAAAAAGAATAAAATAACAGAATTTTTTTTAAAATACCAAGCACTTTTCATAAAGCACTCAAAAGGACAAAATAACTTTTCTGGGTCAGAAAGGACAATTTAAGAATTCCTGTAGTTTTCGAAAATTCTAAGAAAATGACATTACACACGTAGAAGAGTGCGGTTCCAAACTTTCCAATATTTGAAACCAAACTTTCCCAATAAGAAAAATATGTATGTTTCAACACTCAAAGTTTAATATTGAAAGCTAGATAATGGTAAAGAGAGAGAAATTCTCTTCATGACTTCACTCAAGTGCATTATGAAAATGCTTGGTTTTTTAAAAAAATTCTGTTATCTGCCATTATATTAATTGTCTAGATGTGTACTATCCTCCCTTAAAGGTTTGCCCAAGAGTTCAAAAACACCCTGTATGTGTATGTATGTATATGTGTGTGTGTGGAGTAAATAAAAAAAAATATGAAAGTATGCTAAATTTTCTCTGAAATTAACCAGCTATAGAAATTAAACAAAATCCATTAAGGGAAGTAATACTAAGGTCATTTCAACGCCAAGGTGTTAAGGTATTCCCCCTCCCACCTTCTTTAAAAAAAAATTTAAAAAAAAGCACTTAATAGATACAGCATCACCTCACCGTTATATTTTAATCTTTTTTTTTTTTATTCGAAACATTAATATTAAGCCAAGGATTATTAGAGAATTTCAAGATAAAAGACCTAAGATAAAACTTGACAGAAAAAAGAAGAGATAACAGAGAAATAAAAGTAAGGCAATTAACACTTTGATCAGAGGGGTATTAAGAATAACTTTGTTGAAGTTTTCACCATATTGAATGAGAGGAAACATATGGGTTTAAATAAACAGGGCTCATAGCAAGTGGAAAAAAATATATAGGAATTTAGAAGGAAAAATATAGGAGTTTGATAGCAAAATATATAGGAGTTCGATAGCCAGAATATATAGGAGTTTAAAAGGGAAAATATATAGCAATTTCCGAAAAGTATAGGATCTAGTAGGTATGTTTGATCACTGTACAAAAAAGAAAAAAAGAACAAAATTAGCAATACAATTCTGTATCATATCTAAAAATTGCAAAATGAAAGAAATTACATGATATCTAGTTTCTTGGCAAAGCCATAATATTAATGAAAACCGCATGCCGTATCAAAATTAGGGTTGCCAATCCCGAATCCAGCATTATATTTATCAGGACTAAGAGCATAATCTCGCAAGATTTCCAATCCTGCAAATATTTTCCATGCAAACATTTTAAAAACTTTGGCAGCTTATAAAATGAATATTTTCAAAAGCATCATCGAAAGTTTGAATCACCTTCCTCATCAGTGGCGCCGACTCCATGGGGCCTGAGGGGGCCCGAGCCCCCTCAAAAATATTTTTGAGGGGGCAGAGCCCCCCCAATAATCAAGAAAATTATTATTCATATTATGCTTTCTAAACTCATAAATTTATCTTTTATTTTTCTTGTTTGAAGATAGTTTACCTTGTAAAATACATTCAGTAATGAGTTAAAACAAGTAATTATTATGGTAGTAAGCAGGTTAACTGAAAACGAGTGGTGTGAATAATGATGGTGTTACGGTGCTGCAAGCACACTAAGAATTTGTCCCAGTGTGCGAACTTACGGGTCAAGTCTGTTGCTAGTGGGCAGCGCTGCGGCGCACTCTTCTAAGTGTTGCTGATCTGGAAAAAATATATGAGGGTTTGATTTGTATATGAAATGGGAGGCGTGATAGTTTTGAATGCTTTTGGGAATTGTGTTTAAAAGGAAAACCTTCACTAAATGATGATCCTTTCACTTCCTCGGAATCGACGTATACCAAAGAAGTATGAAAACAACAAAGCCAGCTCACTGCACACTTTCAAAATCCCAAAGTACTACAAGGCAATGCATTGAAGTTTGTGAAATGGTACAATCTTGCATTATTGGGCGGTTTACATCAACTGAACTCACATAGGTCATTGCAGTGGAACAAGAGTGTTTGAGTGTTTGCTTTTATTAACCGACGAAAAAACGGAGGAGGTTCTCAATTCGACACGTATATTTTTTTTTTTAATGTATGACCACGCATAACTTTTTACAGAACAGTCTGATTTTGATAATTCTTTTTTTATTGGAAAGGGTATACCCCGAAGGTGGTCCCATAAAAATTTTGAAAAAAAAAAATCCTACCCTAAGGGTGGGAAAAGGGGGTTGATTTGTTGTTCACTCACAGATTTTTAATGTATGACCACACATAACTTTTTACAAAATAGTCCGATTTTGATAATTCTTTTTTTATTGGAAAGGTTATACCCTGAAGTTGGTCTCATATAAATTTGAAGAAAAAATTCCTACCCTAAGGGTGGGAAAAGGGGGAGATTTGTTGTTCACTCACAAATTTTTTTATATATGACCACACATAACTTTTTACAGAATAGTCCGATTTAGAATATTCTTTTTTTTATTGGAAAGGGTATAGCCTGAAGTTGTTCCTATATAAATTTGAGGGAAAAAATCCTACCCTAAGGGTGGGGAAAGGCGGGTGATTAGTAGTTCACTCTAAGATTTTTTGATGCTGAATTGGGTATAACAAAAAAAAAAAAAAAAAAAAACTCACGATGAATGAGATGCAGACTTGTATGTCTCTAGTGTGTATTGTCTTGAGCAGGTAAACGACAGTATCTGCAAAAATGAGTTTTCGAGATATTTGAAGAATTGTGCGCTGGATTCAGTACTATCAACTGGGAAATGTTGGAATTATATTTCTTTTAGCGGAAACCAAGTAAGTTAGTTTATACAACAAAGCTAACGTACAAACAATGATGACAAAATGCAAAAAAAAAAAAAAAAAAAAAAAGATAAAATTGCAGTTATAGCCCTTTACCTGCACACGGCAGTGTAGACCTCTCAATCTCTGGTACTTGTGATTAGGGTTAGTTTTTAGTGCCAGTCGTCAAACATTTTTTATATTCAGGATTTGTATGAAAAAATAGGGCGAAGTTTAGTGATGGTGACATACTATTTTTAACCGACGAAAAAACGGAGGAGGTTCTCAAGTCGACACGTATATATATATTTTTTTTAATGTATGACCACACATAACTTTTTACAGAATAGTCCGATTTTGGATATTCTTTTTTTATTAGAAAGGGGGCCTGAAGTAATTCCCCTATAAGTTTGAGGGAAAAATTCCTACCCTAAGGGGGGGGGAGAGGGGGTGATTAGTTGTTCACTCCAAGATTTTTTGATTCTGAGTTGGGTATTACAAAAAAAAAAAAAAAGCTCACAATGAATGAGCTTCAGACCTGTATGTCTCTCGTGTGTATTGCCGTGGGCAGGTAAGCGGCAGTATCTGCAGAAATGAGTTTTCGAGATATTTGAAGAAATGTGTGTTGGATTCAGTAGTATTAACAATAAGAAAATGTTGGAGTTATATATTTTTTTCAGCGGAAACCAAATAAGTTAGTTTGTACAACAAAGCTAATGTACAATAGATGACAAAATGCAAAAAAAAAAAAAGAAATGAAAAAAAAGTTCTTTTTTTTCATGTATGACCAGGCATTACTTTTCACAGGTTCGTCCGATTTTGATAGTTCTTTTTTCATTGGAAAGAATTTTCCCAGAAGTTGTTCCCATATAAATTTGGAAAAAAATTTCCTATCCTAAAGGATGGAAAACAGGGGTGAGTTATTGTTCACTCAAAGGTTTTTTACTTTTTTTCGTGTAAGACGACGTATAACTTTTACAGAACAGTCTGATTTCGATAGTTGTTTTTTTTATTGGAAAGAGTATACCTAGAATTTGGTCCCATGTAAATTTGGAAAAATTCCTTATCTAAAGGTGAGATATTAGGAGTGATTTATTGTTCGCTCACAGATTTTTTATTACTGAGTTGTGTATTACAAAAAAAAAAAAAAAAAACAACTCACGATGAATGAGCTTTAGATTTGTCAGTCTCTTGATTTAGAGCTCTCAGTCTCTGCATTTCTGCTAAAGCTCGTTCATCGTGAGGTTTGTGTAGTAACTTATTTGGCTGTAGATCAGATAAAGCAATACCCTCAAGTGTTTTTACTCTACTCAGTGCCACATATGCCTGTCCTTTAGCAAACACTTTCTTTCCGAGGTCTATTACAGCTTTATCAAGGGTCGTACCTTACAATTTGTGTACCGTGACGGCCCAGCATAGAATTATTGGCAACATCCTGCGCTCAATGTCACCATAACCTTTCGTTCCTTGAAAAGTTGCAACCACTGGAGGTATGGCGACACAACCATCGCTATCTTTTAGTCTGCTTCCTATGCTTTCATCGTCAAACTTAACTAATATGCAGTCCGGTAATTCTCCTTCCTCTAGTTGATCCCTACGTATTGATGGCCATTTAATTTTTTTTTAAATACCCATTGCACCATTGACGAGGCCGTCAGATACTGATATGTTACTTCTCAACATCACACGAGATTCGGCAGCAAGTTTTACTTCTGATAAAAGTCCAACACAATTGTTCACATCTTTCGGGACAACATTATCTGGAGGTTTCTTTCCATAGGTAGCAATTTCACGAGACTCATCTATGGAACGGATTGTATAGACACGACGTTCTCAATTTCATTTGAAACTCGCTCTCTTATCAGATCTAAACGATGAGCGCGTTGCTCTTCACTCTCATTTGAAAGTCGCTCTCTTATCAGATCTAAACGATGAGCGTGTTGCTCTTCACTCTCATTTGAAAGTCGCTCTCTTATATCTAAACGACGAGCGCGCTGCTTATCACCTTCTTGCAATAAACTATCGTTATTGTAGCTTCTCATTCTCGACAGTCTTTCCTCGCGCTGACCTAAACTCTCTTGTGAACGTGTTAATGTAATTCTCTTTCTGTTTGCTTCCAACCTTTTTTCTTTCTCATTAATAGATTCTTCTAATCATCTTTTCCTCATCCGAGCAGCATTTTTTGTAGGCCTACCCATGTTAGTATATAAAGCCTGCTTTTTTAAAATTATTTATGTTAATAGCTAAAGTAAGGTAGGTAGCTATTTTAAAAGTAATCAAAAATATAAGCATACAGATTATAGCCACATTAGTAGCTTATAGCCACAAAAAATTATAAAATAAAAACTTTTTAACAAAAAAATTGAACCGCCGAAAAAACTGAAAAGCAAAAAATAATAAACCATTTTAATTAAACCTTAATAACTAAGTTCTTAAACTGATGTAAGTATACCTAAGTATATATTTTTGTAATAATTTAGAGTTTTTAATTAACCTTAATAACTCAGTTCTTAAATTAATGTAAGTATACCTAAGTAGTTTTGAGTCGGTGCCAAACAATAAATAAACAAAGATCCCTAAATTGCCTAAATTTAAAGAAATAACCAAATAAAATTAGCAATGTAATGTGAAATGTCCGGCGATAAACATAAATGTTTCAAAAAATGCTCCCTCCACACGCCATCATTAAATCATGAATACTAGTAGATCGTATACAACGAAAAGTACCTCTCGTTGGAGCTTTGAAACCTTTGGGACCTCGCACGAGAGAGGCAAACAACCAGTGAGAAAAATCTTCAGGATCATGTATGCAATTAACGGCTACAGTTGTTATGCCATACTTACGCTGAATAATACTATGACCCACAAAAACATTTATTTGAGCTTTTAACAAGATGAGAAATCCTCAGAAAAGCTCAGTAGCAGCCAAATACTCGACACGTGCTTCTTCGAGACCACTCGACGACGTTCGGGTTTAACTTCGTGAACGCTCGGCATTTTCCGGCGAAGGGGCGTGTCGCCATACGCCACCGCTGCGCCTCACGCTTTACAAAAATAATTAATTTGCTTGTTTGGCACCGACTCAAAACTACTTAGGTATACTTACATTAATTTAAGAACTGAGTTATTAAGGTTAATTAAAAACTCTAAATTATTACAAAAATATATACTTAGGTATACTTACATCAGTTTAAGAACTTAGTTATTAAGGTTTAATTAAAATGGTTTATTATTTTTTGCTTTTCAGTTTTTTCGGCGGTTCAATTTTTTTTGTTAAAAAGTTTTTTTAAACAAAAGTGAAACAAATTTTGAAAAATCAAGTGAGTTTTTCAAAAATGACCTAGACATTGAGAAACTGCGTTTACGCTTGATTATGTCAGCCGATATCACTTATGAAAAGACATCTGGTCTTAAAAAACATGCGTTAATTAAATTACCTTTTTACAAAAATACTGTGCGTGTTTGTATTTATTATTTCCTTTTTTCAAAGCCAAAAAATATGTGTCAGGCTTGTCGAGTTTTTGGGGTTCTAATGTTGATTAAATGACTTTAAAATGCTTTAAAAAAACTTTGAAGCTCACTATTTTGAATCTCAAATTTAGAAAATTTCCCGCGGAAAGACACCCCCCTCCCCTTCACAATATATATATATTTTTTTAAGTGGACATCTCTAGGAGTGCCCTTCCATGCAAGTCAAGTGCCCTACCTTTTTCAATGCCTCGCTACGGCACTGCACGGCTCCCCGTAGAAAAGAACAGAAAACTGTCTCTTTCTGAGACAAGTGACATGATCTAGTTGAACTAGAAAATTTGTATACCATTTTTTAGATTGTTTTACGTTAAAAACGCCATGTCACATTTGTTTGTTTAAATTAAACACCAGAAAATATGTAAATTGGCATTTTCAAGGTACAAAAATCTGACCTTTATTTGGGAGGGAGGGGGGGTACCTCCATGGGATTGCATAACCACCTAAACCCACAGTGATGTCTAGCCCCCTCAATATTTTTTGCAAGTCGGCGCCTCTGTTCCTCATACATCTGCAAGAAGAGCTACTTTTTTGAAAAAATAAATTCATAAAAACTTTGTATAAGGGGAGGTGAGGGCGCTCAATTTCTGGGCCCCCTCTAAAAAATATTACTGTATCCATCCCTGCAAAATAGTATGAAAAAGCAATTACAAAATTCAGATTTCAACTTATGTGCTTTGAAAAATGCATCTCTTACTGATTGCTAAAACTAGGTAATAATTATTTTGGACATCCTTTTTTCAATGTCATAGATCTACCCATTGTCTTCGGTATTGGTACCTCATTGCTTCAATGCTAACACTAAAGATTAAAAGTCCCGTCTACTCCATGTCTCTCTCGTCTCACTGGTTTTGTTGGACATATCCTAAAAAAATCGTTACAAAAAGTGCGCAACACTTTACCTCCCCTTTGTTTCACTATTTACAGAAAAAAAGAAACTAATTTTACTAAATGAATGCAAAGAAAAAAAGACGGCGCTAATGCATCACGTTTGTGGGAAATAGTCTCATATGCTTGATTCATTTAAGTGGCACGTTCGATTCAAATATTCAGCAGTTTCTTAGTGTTAAAACTGGATTTCGTTTTGTTTTTGAGGAACTGATTTATTAAAGAGGCAGATTCAATTACCCAGCACTCACTGTAATGGCATTATCCATAATGTGTGCATTATTATGTTAGTTAATGTGTATATATGTACACACATGTAGAAAGAATGAATTTGATCTAATCTGCCAAACAAAGGGGGACGTTAGAAGAGCCCAAGTGGAGCATAGAATTATCCATCATCCGGTCCAATTTGTAAACAGAACCAAGTAGATGGAAAAAAATGAGTCAAAAAGAAAACAAATTTCTGAGATAAAGATCGATTTCTGAAATTCTTGGAAAATCTACACACAAAATAAATATTTAAAAAAAGCAGACAAAATCCTATAAAACGACATTTTTTCCATCAAGATAGTTACATTTTACACCAAGCTACAAGCTTTGAAACAATTGAAGTACTCAAAGTTGAATTAGTACCAAAATCCGTACTTGGCACTTTTTAAAATAATCATTTGAGATATAATCGATAATGAAAGGTTATATGTGACAAAATTAAAAGCTTTCAAAATCTTTACAGCAGTACACGTAAAATTAACATGTTATACTATTAAAATTACAAAGTATACTCATTAAAAAAAAGAAAAGGTAAAAGCTGCAAGTAAAATCATCTATATTTTGCATATTTCATAAAAGTAATCAAACAGAAGTTTAGCACATATGCCAACATTAAAGATGTAAGTGTGCTCAGTGCAGGGGAGAAAGAAGAAAAAAAATTGATCGAAGGTTTTTGCATTTTTGGGTAGCATTTAACATCCGATGGAAAAAATATAGGAGTTAGTGAGAAAATATAGGAAAAATAGGAGAGTATCTGACAAATTGTAAAAATATAGGAAATATAGGAGGACTATGAGCCCTGAATAAAGAACGCAATTCTTCAATATTCAAAATCTTTGCTCTGCTTTGCTTAGGAAGTAATAGAGTTTGTGTATGGGGAATCACAAAAATCTCAGCCCTACTCCAATTAAAAGGTTAAGACAAAAAAAAAAAAGAGAAAGAAAGAAAAAAAACACTTATCAAGATAGAACATTTTAATTTTAACATAGGGATAAAATATACATAACAATCAGTTATTTTATCATTTATAAATAAATAAATAAAAGAAATATGACCAGATAACACAAAATGGTTTCCATAATGTTTGAAATTGGAATAGGCGTCAGCAGATAAAATTGGATTTTCTACTTAAATTACTTCTTAAATGCAATATCGCTACATTCTACTTTCTTTAAATCTAACAGATCCATGATCTTTGCATAGAAAGTAATGAGTAATCAAAGTAGAAAGAAGTGGATAAGATTTGAAGTCACAGCAGGCAATATATTTTGATTAGAAATATTTTAAAACGACATTATATCATTCAGCAAAATTTGTAACATATATAAAACGTGCTTTATAGATATTTTCTAAGCCTTAGATCCGAATGAGTGATGATTTTTCAGTGAAAAGTCAGATAAATTATTTTATTTCATATTATCAGGCCAGAATTGTATATAATACCTCTGTGTTGAACCTTCAAATAATCTATCTAACCAATTTGACAAACCATCTAAAAGATGTTCTTCAAACACTACATTTCCATACAGATCATTGTCATGCATACTTGTTTTAGCTGCTTCAATATCACTATTCTCAGATTCACTATCTTCAAATCCTATAAATTCTCCAGCAGTGGAATTTTCGGCTTTTTTCATTCTTCCTTCACGCTTCTTCCAACTTTGCTCAGCATGCTTAGCATGATATACACAAAAATACTTCCTATGTCCATTTAATGAAAGAACAGTACCTATACAATTTTTGGGATTGATATTCAACTCCCGATTCTCCCCTAGAGTTTGAAGTAACAAACGGCGATACCATTCTAAATTTTTTTCCACCATAAGGAAAGCAAACATCAAGGTTTTATTTCTGCGATATGGGTACACAGATCGGTAGAAAATAGGCAACAACTTCATTTTAGATTCACTATCAAGTAACAACACTATAGTTCGACATCCAGGTTTAAGAAGCCTAACAAGACCATTGTAAGTTTCCCCTCGAAGCTCATGAATGTGTAAGTGATATTCAGGTTTACTTCTGTTTGGCATCCCTGGTACTTGTTTGCCCTCTCTTTGATATTTTTCTTGAATGTTTTGTTCTTCTAATTGAACCAAATATGTCATTATATAGCCAACCAATATTATGAAACCTATTGACAATATCACTGATACTGCAGGCAAGACTTCTTGGCGAGTTATGTTATCCCACAAAACGTCGCCAATCAAAACCATTCTATTCAATACCCTAGTGAATAAACTCAGGGCATGCTCATCGGCCAGTATAGAAACTTTAGCATCATATGGCAAAGTCTCGGAGCTCTGCATTAACCGATTAATGGCTGCATTTAACTCATCTTTGGTAGTATTAATGGAGTTGTCAGTTATGTCCCATCTATGATCCAACCATTGATATTTAACAAGATCATGCTCTTTCCTCCATATCAAAACAACATGGAGAATTGGATCCTCGGGTGCCCCCAAACCTGATGAAAGCGCTTTAACAAAATCTTTCTGTTTTTCTTCATATATGAACATGAATTTCACTCTATCATTGGGCAGATCAATCTCTTGAATGAAGTTTCGCATTACAGAACGGTAAGGGTCATGATCTTTGATATTTTTAGTAATCAAGATCACACACAAGTATTTACGAGCTCTTACAGCTTCAGCTGGACAAAGCTGGTCAAATAAAACTTGTGATGACAGTCTTGGCAGAAGTAAGAACTTATTTGCCTCAATTACATCACTCATAGTTTGAACAGATAATTCCGTCATACTTAAAGTTGCAATTGGTTTTGATATATCTTCGTTAAAAATCAGTAAAGATTCCATTTTTGACTGTATGTTATACTTTTTAGTAACCATCTTTGTATCAGCCATACCTAGTGCAATATGACCCATTGCTGCACGATTACGAAATCTAAATGCCAATATAAAGTATCGTAAACGGACTGATTCTGCTCTACTAAATATTAAAACTCTGATTCTATTATCATGCCAGCCATTAAGAAAATCTACAATATTTGAATCAGTCAAACTTGTCACAATTCTAGGTGGCAATATTCGACGACAGAAATCAACTACTTTAATAAAACTCAACTGATGATCTTTGTAATGGACAGGCCTTCCATCAATTACACCAATCAAATATGGCAGAGAGCTTACACCAATTTTATGGGTTAAAGAACTTTCTTGCTGTGCATGAATAGCAGCAAATCCAATTCCTAAAGGTTCCAATTCTTGCACAAGTTTCCTCCAAATTGGCTCTGCATTGATGCAACCAAAGCATATTTCCCCATAAAACAAAATCAAATATGGTTGAAAATTACTGTTAGGAATGATGTGATTTTCATAAGCTTTAGCTGTAATGGTATGTTTGTGGTAAAACGATCCCTGATTGAATTTAAATTGAAAATTAAAACCACTTTGGCTAAATAAGTGTTCAAAGGGATCGCTATCGAAACGCTTAAATCGTGAGTAATCAGCATGTTGTCGAAAATTAGGAGTATCTTCGGTAACACCTGTACGATCAAAAAGACGTCGTCTTTCAGGATCAGAAAGCAGTTCATAAGCTTTATTAATTTCTATAAATTTTGACTCCGCTTCCGGACCTTTATTTTTATCTGGATGCCATTCTCTGGCCAAACGTTTGTATGCCTGTTTGATTTCGGGCAAAGACGAAGTTTTTGGTACATTTAAAGTGATGTATGGATCTCTAAGAGAAAAACCAATGTGCACCACAGCACATATGATTAATAAAAAGTAAGTCATGATGAAACCTGTAAAGTTACACATCAGAAGAGTTGATTAGCATAGGAAGAGTTATAGAAAGTGCAGAATGCAAGAAAGTTTTAGGAGTTCAATAATGAATGAGAGTTTAAAATATATTTATTCAGAATCATGCTGGTTTTTGCACAGTTTGTGAAGTTGAAACAGGAGCTACTTCAGGCTGCGATTGAAGAAACCTTGTACGTTTCCTTGTATAATGTTGCCAGTGTAAAATTAGTTGATCATCGATGAACTTGGCACATTGGGCATTACTTATTTCTCTTCTAAAATGCTCGTACTGCAGCAATTCCAAAAAATATAAGCAAATAGGATACCTAGAAGAAAAAAAAAAGAGCATAAAATTTCAAACAGAAATTAAAATGCATTATTTTTTACAAACAATGAATTAAATAAATCAAATTTTGTCAAAAATGTTTTCAAATAATACAGTGGAATCTTAAAACCTCAATACTCCAAGGGAACACCAAAACCTGCTGACTTAAGTGGATGTCAACTGACTGAGGTTCCATACTTTTAATTCCTAAAGAGTTACTGAATTACTTACTAATGCTTAACATTCACATTATAAAAAGTCCAGTAAATTAATTTTCTTTTCTTTTTTGAAAAACATATGAAATCACAAATATTATTTGAATACCTCATGAGGAATGAAGTCATAATTTTTGAAAAAAGATAAAAGCTTCTCATTAGTCAGGTCAGTTAAAGGTAGAAAGGCCTGCCCACACTTGTTTTAAAAACATGTTATGGTGCCTTCTTTCTCTAGAGAACTCTCCTGATTACATTTATCCTACCCCTTCCTAGCCTTAAAACTGCACTAACAGCACAGAGTGTGGTGGTTGACTACCCTGGATAAAAGATGAAATTATTTCAATCTTCTTGTGCATCCCCAATTTAGATACAAAAAAAGAGTATAAGGGTACACAACACATAGTAAGTAAAATAACTTTTTAATGAATAAAACAACTTTAGAATATTTTAATCCAGTCATTGTTTGACAATATTAATAATTACAGATATCGTTGTTGAAACTTATGAGTAAAATATTAAATAATGGAAAGAAACCTTTGATTTGGGACAATTTTTTCAAATATCAATACTTTTTGTTGTGTTTAATAACGTAATGGTTAGCAGCAGTTTTTTTTAAAAGTAATTTTAGATAATGTTTTCCAAAATAGGAAGAAAATCATACTCAAGCAGGATATTGGAATACAACATATAAAATAGGAATCTAAAGCAAAAAAACAGAAGATTCAGCAGGTATGTGGATCACGCTACAAAAACCTACACAACACGCAGCTCTGGATAAAGGAAAAAAAATGGTTCTTTTTCAGGTGCCATTGATGGAAATTATAAGATATTTAGCTCTCATTAGTCATGAGCAGACCCCGAAGTGGTTTTTTTGGGGGGCAAAATTAGGAAATAAGGAATCAAAAATTGGAAAAGTAGGAAAAAAATCACTTCCAAAAGTAGGAAAAAAATAGGAAGAGATGGGACTACACACACATCAAGAGGAAACAAATTTAGAGTAAATTTAATTTCTAATGTAAAATAAACTAACAGTATTTTTGATTTAAAACTGTCCCAAAAATGATCTAACAGTACTTTTGAAGTATTAAAGGGATTTAATGAAAGGTCGAGTCGTAAAAAAAAAATGAAAGAAACAAGCTGACAATCATCAGTATGAAAAATAAACTGGTGGAAACAAAGATATATGAAAATAAAATCCAAACAAAGAAACACTTTTCAACAATACAGCAATAAAATTTTTAAGCGTGAAAGAATAAAATGCAATATAGCGATAGCAAAAAAAAAAAACAATAATAATAATAAAACTCATATTTTGGTGCAATAAAACCATTTTTGTCAGATATTTGTTTTGTTAAAAACAAAAACATTCCTTCGAGAGCATCCATTTATCATTTGAAAATACTAACACTTTCAGCTTATGTTGTCATAAACTATGATACAAAATGCAAAGCAAATATTAAAATAGTTTTAGTTAAAAATAATCAGCAGCTGACATACATTCTTGCATAAACAGGGGCGGATGATTGAATTTGAAAAAGGGAAAAGACTGAAAATACAGAACTAAAATAAATTTGTTCTTAAATATGGGACATAAAATTTATAATAAAATAATTAAACTAAATAAATAACGAAATAAGTAAAATATAGGGTTTGTATAATGTTGTGTACTTTTAGCATTCAACATAAATTTTTGTTTCAGGCACATCATTTATGGGGGGTCAGTGGGGTCAATTTCTCCCCTCACAGGTTTTGGCCAATTAATGCTTAACTATACAAGTTTGTGCGGTTTTTATGGTTTTCAGATAAAATTTGCATTAAGTATACATCCTTTGCTAGCCACCCCCGGGGGAAAATCAGAATGACGGACCAGTTTTAATTCGAATCAAGCAATAAAAACGAATAATGTTTTATTGGTTTGATGATTTTTTACCTCTTTCTCATTCCGAAATTTGTCACTGAAATAAAAAAGAAAAATACATGCATGGTAAACATAACATTTTTATCAAAGCCAAAGATCAGTTACTAATGCTTCTCTGAGCATAAAAGTGAAGACATATGATTTCATTCGATCCTCATCATACGACAAAAATATTCATTCGGAAATTGTTCACGAAATCGAAAGTGAGGGGGGAGCACCTGGTATTAAATGCCAGCATATATCTCTTCACCCCCCCCCCCCTTTGATCAGGCGCCCTGAGTACAATAACTTACAGCAGATATGCCGCATCGGTAAAATTGCCGCAACCCGAAAAGTGTAACAGTCTAGCAAAAAAATTTTATATGTCGCGAAATGCCGCATTGCCATAAATGCAGCACATAAAAATTATGAGCAACTCCTCGATATTGATGATATATCCAAATAGAAAATACCCATTAAAAATTAAAAAAATACCGTACATATTTGCTTGTAGCTCTATCCCCCAACTTTTAAAAATGTAAAGAAATAAAAACGGAATCTCGCGTCTAAATTGATTTCCTGTTTTTCTCCAAAAATTGGGAACGTTTTGCCCATCTAGATTTTTTTTTCTTGCAAATACACTCTTTGCAAGGAAAGAAAATGAAATTTTATAATTTTTATATTTACGATTTAGAATGAACAATAATCATATTTACGTATGAAAAAAGTTTGTTTCCGCAATTATTTTTGAGGTGATCCGTTTTTGCGAATTTCTGTTTTCTGTGCTTTTTATTTTGTACTAACATCAATAAAATATGTGCAGTGCACAGGTTTTTCATTTTTTGTTTCCTTATGTTCCTTTTATGGTTTTTCATTGCGTTTCTGTTTAAATAGAGCTCCATTTCACTTGTAATCAACTATATACAAAAAATTGGCAAATAGGCAATTCGGCTTTTCCCGCATTTTTTGGACAGTCGGCCGTTTACTTTAATTAAAGCTTCTAATTAAGGGGTAAATAATATATAATTGCATCAGAATGGGCCAGTATCTGTTTCTTTATTGTTTCGTTTAAAACAGTAGGACTGAAGTTGGGGCGATAAAAAGAAAGGTCGATCGTAAACGCCGCAACGGCATAAAAGTCACTTACGAATATTTAACTTTTAAACAAGCAGACGCCGCAATGTTCCTTCAAGAAATTACTGTAGTCAGTGAATTAAAAGCTTAGGATTCGCTTGTTTCTTTTGCTTTTTAAAATTGAAACATGCAGAAAATTATAGGTGCGGCATTGTAAAAATAGAAAAAATGCACAATTAGAAGCGCTATACTAAAGAAAGAAAAATTAGGAAAAAAAAAGAAAAATGTAGGAAAAAAAGGAACTCTTCGGGGTCTGCATGAGTAGGACTGGGCGATATCAGAATTTTAATACAGTACAACCTTGATATCTCGAATCTCTCGGGACGGGGCGAAAATTTGAGCTATCAAGTTATCAAGGTTTTAAAAAATTACACAAGTAACTCTCACATTTACAAACACGTACGCTATATACATTTATATCTGCCCTATGGGATCACTTTGATTAACGATCAATAAAGTAGTCTTCAATACTTCACTAGATTTGAAATTTTATAAAAGTGCACAGGATGAGATTTTGAAATGAACAATACTTTCAACTTAGTTTTCTTACCTAAAAATTTAAAAATTCTAATTTTATCTTCAACCAAAAGTTCCCCACAGTTAAAAAGTTTTCAGCAGCCATTTTGTAGCAGTTAAAAAAGCAGAACGATTAAAATCAGGAACGCATTTTCTGTTTTCGGTTGGAAACTGACGGACGAAAAATCAAACCCCTTTCCTCAAAGTGGACAACATAATAGAGAGAAATGCACTAAAATTCTTAACTCTGGGGAAAACACAGCACCCCCTCATACCAACACTCCTCTATTATCTTGCCCCAATCCCCTATTCAGAAAATTTCCAAGAAAAGGGATGAAAAACGTCACGCAATGTCCCTGGAACTAGTTTTACTACAAAAATTGCCAAAGAAAAACAACAATTGAAACTTGCTTCTGTGCAAAAATTTCTACATATCAAGGGTTTTGAAAAATAAATTTTGAGATAACTATGGAAAATACATAGGGGTTTTTATATAAAATGCAGGGAATTTTTTTTTGAGACATCAAGGGTTGAGATATCAAGGTTTGACTGTACTGCGATATATACACTCCAGATATCGATATTTTCGATATATTCACAGAAAAATTCAAAATTTTCCACGGGAGGGGGGTCGGTGCAAAAGTTATAGTTATGTGCATATTATATTAAAAACAAAAAATACTACCAAATATAATAAAAACAATTGTTTCTCTAATTCAAAACTTTACTGTGGGGGGGGGGGGCATGCAAATAGTACAGCTCAACGCATGACAAAAATGCTTCGCAACGAAAGAGTTTTAAAGATTCCATTAAATATTTTGTTTAAATCTTTTAATTTGAGCAGTCTCAATAATTTGAATATACTTAGAATTATATTTGGTATTGATTTCTTAGTTTATTTTTAATCATTTAATAGCTCTTGCATTAAGACTTTTTACTTCTTAGTTGAGTAACATTAAAGTAAAATACTAATACTAAATCTTTAAAGAATGCAGCTATAAATTTTGGAAACAATCACACCATACACCCGTTTATGCACATAAAACTATGAAATATACCTTTACTAATTTATATGTCACAAGCTGCATTATCCAGCGTTGTACGATCTACCTTGAAAATAAAAGTTTTGTGTAATGAAGCATGTTTAACAATCAGGTTTTTAAAAAAAGAAAAAAAATAGCATAAAACATTTCCCGTAAAGTGTAGAAAAAACAATTTCTTGACTCAAAATTCAATTGGATTTTTTCGCAATCATTCCGCTTCACAGATTTTCTGGTGAAACCCCCATAGGTGGTCCATCCCCACACACTCCATTGGGATGAAAAAAAACTTGTGAATTCCTGAGCATCAAAGGACCGCTGTGCCATGTTTGGATAAAATCCGACATAAACTATATTTGCTTATCCCCTCCCCCCCCCCATGGGGTGTATTTGCACCCTCCCCTTCCCTCATAGACAGAAAAACCATATGACAATTTCTGACCATCAAAGAACTGCTGTGCCAAATTTGGCAAAGATCTATCAAAACTGGATTTGTGAAAGGAAACCTTCGGTGAAAGGGGGGGGTCCCCCTATGGTGAACGAAAACTACCCCATGTGAATTCTTGAGCAGTAAAGGTGGCAAAAATTTGACGCAAACTGCATTTGCATTAATAAAATCCTCATTTGGTTCACTATAATTATTTTAGATAAAATTGCTGCTTTTCTAATTGTTTTCTAACAATACACACATTTTTTTTAATATTGATTTCAAAAACACAATCAATTTTTCATCAACAGATCCATTCCAAAATGCAAATTATTAGGTAAATCAATTATCTCATTAATGTCATCATTTTACAAGCAATTTAACAGAAAAACGAATACGAAAATTTCTTAACTTTTTCAATTCTGGTATTTGATGACGACACTTAAACTTAAGTAGAAAAATACCAAATAAAAGAGTTGCAATGAACTACTGAAGTAAGGTAAAACCGAAAGTATGTTCCTATTTGCATTGCTATAACCATTACGGCTCCAAATTTGTTAATGCATAGAACTTACACAAGAACCCTTTTTTCACGCATGCATCCAAAATATGCTTCAATTTCGAAAATGCGTAAAACTGACATAAAATAAAATCCCTATTTTCGCGCATGCATCCAAAATATGCCGTTTGTCTGGCGACAACAGAAATTAGGAAATTTCAGTTTCGTGGGAGCTGCCAGTGCATAGGCCAATTTAGGATTAAGCTTCTGGGAGGGCAGGGTTTTTTTTTTTTTTTTTTTTTTGAGCAACATCAGTTCTAATGTTCTAATTAAGGCCAGATTTAGACTTAATGGCTAAGTTATTCAGGTATGGGGGTCCCTTTTGAAGTCTGGACAAATTTTCTGTCAGTGGCAAAAAAGGCCTTTCTTTAACTATGTTTTTGTCCTGCAATACATGAATACAAAAAAAAAGTAAAGGCGCTTTTTTTGTGCTGTTTTCATTAATGTGTTGCTTGCTGTCCTTTTTGGATTGACTTTAAGAGGAGGAATGGTATCAGGAGAGGAACACAGGACTAAGTATGTTATAGAATTTAGGGGGTCCGGAGGTTTCTTCCCCGGAGGAAACTTTGTAAAATAGATATAAAATTCTGCACTTGGACGCCTTATAAGCGGTAGTTGGATTGACAAAAAATATCGGGAAAAAGTAGGCAAACAAAACTTTTTTAAAGTTATATACTCTTTTGCAAATTAAGATAATGCACAGTAAAAACTGCTTTGGGATTGACAAATCCATGACAGCAGTTCTTAAAGAGAAAGAGCGAGGGAGAAGAAAATATAATACATTGTTGCTTACTTTTACATCGACTGTCGGTACAATTAGTTTTTGATCAGGCCTCCCATCCACACACAAATACAAAAATGAATTAAGTGTAAAATGATCAACAGTAAAAAAATGCCTTAAACGAAATTGTGTACAGCTTTAGAAGATAAAGGTAAAATGAGAGCAACACACTGCCCACATGGACAATTCATTATTTATATGCTTGATAAGAAATAAAATTGAAGCACAACTTGCTAAGGAGTTTCAAAGACTTGTCTAATTCTTTTCAAGGACTCTAGAATAATTAAAACTATTTAAGGCACTTTATTTGCACTTTCCAGACTCTGAAATTTAGTACTAGATTGTACAGTTTTACAGTATTATTCAATGTTTGTAAGAAACAGCTCTTTTAAGTTTAAAAGAAAAAATAAACTATAGATTTCTCATTACAACAATTTTTTGTCAACTACAGGTAGTGCAGAAAATAAAAAGGAATTGGGTGTGTTTTTTTTTCTTTTTTTTGGGGGGGGGGGGGGGGGGGTTGGGTTAAACAAACTAATAATATGCAGTAAACTTACGATAAAAGAAAGCATTACAAAAGAATTTCCAAAATACTGCATTTGTGATTAATAGCAAGATATGAAACATGCGAGACACAAACATTTATCTCAAGTGATACGTTACAGAAACGTGAGAACCATGATTTTTACATTTTTGATGCAGGGTGTAGCAGGAGTTGAATTTGACATTCCTTCCCCTACTCCCTTCCACTTGCTGAAAATTTTGAAATTTATGGTTTGTTGCCATTTTCCCAAATTTTCAAGGTTTTCAATCACTTGAAAGTGAAATTTATTTTTCTAAGCACTTATCTTTTTTTTTTTAGGTACGAATCATGCAATTTTTCAGAAGTTGCGGGTCCCCAACAAAGCGGAGGTCCTAAGCTATAGCTTATTTAACTCATAGGTAAATCTGGTCATGGTTGTAATTCACTACTACCTGCTCATTTTTCTTCAATTTTTCGTAATTTTTACGAAAATTCATCAGCTTTTCTACTTTTATAAAAGATTTTTATGACTCTACCTATCTAACTTTATTTTTCATAGATTTTTTTAAAATCAAATATGCACTTTTATTATACATTTATCAAATTCACATTGCACTTCTTTTGCAATAACATTCCTTTCAAATTAGCCAATTTCGTTTGAACATATCTATTCGGAAAATTCTTCAAAATCTTTCGACTATGCAAAACAAAAGTATCTCGCTTTTGACACTACTGATTGAAAATAAACATTCTTTAAAAAAAGAAAACAAATTACAGTGAGTAGATTATTCTGTTAGTGAAAAAAGGGTGGAGGGCGGCGGAGGAGAATTTTTTTCCTCTTTGTTTTAGCTTCTAAGTTTTAAAAATAATCGGCTATTATTTCAAGTATTGCAACTGAATGCACTGCTCGTTCAACCTATATTTTCATCTATATATTTGCGATAATGGTTTTCAGTAAAAAATAGTCATTTTACATACTTTTCGGCACCTCAGTGACAGTGACAGCTTTATTACTTGTATTTAATGTACGAAGTTTTTTTTCTGCCATCAGAAAAGGACTTCGTTATTCTCTTCATTTTCACTTTTGAACTATTCAAAAAAAGAAAACATGTTTTGTTTTTGTTTTAAAATTTTAAAAGGTGTGTTGTTCCTATAAAAAATCCTCCAAAAACTGGGGTCAAGCCCCCCCCCCCCCCCCCCCCCATCCGTCCATGCTTCTGATCTATTCAAAAAAGTGAAAAAAGTCATGATTTTTTGTTTAAAGATTTTGGATGGTGTGTTGTTAATATATGTCTTCCCAAAACTGGGGGGGGGCATTGCCCCCCTCCCCATAAATCTGCCCATGAGCCAGCAATAACAACTTATCGTTTCAAGAGGTGCCATGTGTTATGAACGGAATTTATATTTTTTATTTAATTTCGGAGTTAAAGTTTTATTCGTTCAGAACATGCAGTCTGAGAGAGATGAGTTGTGATCCCTCTACTGCAGCGTTTCCCAAAGTTTGTTCCGCAGAACACTTGGATTCCGTAGAGGTATAAAAAAGGTTCCGCTGCGTATTAGCAGAGTTGCATAAATTTATTATCCGCTAGTTTAAAAAAAAAATGAAATAATCAGTATCAAGAATTTAAACTATTGTTGCAGATTGAAGTGGTAGTCATCACAGTATTTTGCATCACTATACCAGCATAATCAAGTAAATACCATATGATTTGAGGAAAGTTCTCAATGTAGCTTCAGAAAAATATTTTGTGAAATCTCATTTTCTCCAGTCAAAACTATTTAGCAAGATTTCTGAAGACATATGTAGGGGCAGCACAAATCCGTACTTTCCAATACGAAATATGCTGGCTATACGAAACAAAACCTGCTGGATCATCTACCAGAAACTAATTTTCTGATTTAGTTTCACTCAATAAATTTTGGTTTAATGTAGAAAATGAATGCCATTATTGGATAACAAAACTCTGTCTCAAAACTTCTTCCGCTCCAGATTTATCGGTTTGGCTGCCGGTAAATGCATATTTGTGGCCCCTAATGTGTCCATCACAGAACTGTATAAAACAATTATCATGAGCAGTTTTGTATTCCCTTCAGGCCGTTATGGTCATGGAGAATCTTTGCATTTTGCGGCATGATAAATCCGCCATTGCAGAGGACCTTGGATCATGCAGTGAAGTATGAAGGGGACATAGCGAAACTTTCCTCTCTGTATTTCATATAAGCAATCGATGCTTCCTGATTATACCCCCATTTATCAAAATTTGGTTTTATTGTGAGATTTAAATTTTACGATTTATATCAGCAAGGTTGGCGCAATTTGATGTCTTGGAGGAATTTCAAATTTTATGGATCATCGCAACTAAGTTGGACAGATTAAGTATCTTGGCTACAGTTATAATAATACACATTGCACAGGCATTGAATCATGAAAGAGAATATCAGTCATGCTGGACAACAAAAGCATTTTAAGTCCTTCTCTTGAGCAGTAGGCGACAAAACCGAAAGCGAATCCACAAATGTTTCAGTTAAGGTCCCCTCTTGTATTTCAGTTTTTGTTTAAATTCATATATCATTTTCTAAGATAGAAGTAATAATGCTTGACGAGAAAATCTTTCTGTTGTGTCATCCCTTTGAAATTATTGGTGGCAAAAATTTATCTGCACCCATCGATCATATTATAAAATCGACCTAGGACATTTCTGTGGTGGTCATAACTCTTCTTTTTTTTTTTTTTGACGTACTTTTTTTTTTGTTTTTTTAGCAACGAATTAATGAAAGCCATTAAAATACTAGTGAGACGGTTGTAATTTCCAGCTAAGTAAGTGTTGGAGAAAAACATTTTCAAAAAGACCAAAATAAAATGCAATAAATGAATACAAATCAGAGTTCTATAATTTTTGTACTCTGAGATAAGAAGTCTATTTTTTACATATCATTTTTATGCATGGGTTTGTCTTCGCGATCATAATTGTTGTCAATCATGGCATTTATTCTGGAACAGTTACATTTAAAAAAAATTTCCTTTCACTTTTACTTTATTTTACATAGTAAAGGAAGTACTGTGCAGTTGTGAAAAAATATTCCTTCAAATTTCCATTTGCTCACCCCCCAATCAATGTTGAGTGTTTTTTCGGCCTGTCCACACATGCATATGTATCTTTCTAAGAAGGTATTTAAGAATATATGGAAACCCCAAATATCCATTTTAACTACCCTTGATTTTTTAACAACCCTTGAGTTAACTACTGTGAGTTTTCTTGTGACGTCTGTTTGTGGGTATTTTGCCAAATTTCAGTTCGCCGAATTGGCGACCGAAACTTTCAAGATTTTGATTTTATCATTTTTACTTACAGCCTCAGGACAGTAGTTCTTTACAAAATAAAATGCAGATGTGCAATTTAAAAATTACGTAAAACTATTTTGAAGTGCAAAAAAAGTCAAGTGCAAGAGGTTCCTTAACCATCACTCTGCTACTTGCAAAAGTACCACTTCCCACTGTCGTGGGAAAGTAAAGCACAATAACTGCAAACTTTTTGCTTTTTTCTTTTTTGCATTTTTGTTATCTATATTGCAATTTACCTTTATTGTACGAACTTGCTTATTTGGTTTACGCTGAAAATAAAGCATGAATAAAACATTGAATTCCAACATTTCTCTATGGTTAGTATGGAATCCAAAAGGCGTTTCCTCAAATATCTCAAAAATTTAAAATTTGATACATACTTTATATACTTTGCATATTCAGATCTCTTCCAATACTGCAGATACTTCAAGTAGGCTATAAAAGCTTTGTCTTTTAAATAGCTTCTTTGGGCCAAAACTGAAAACAATAAAAATATGCAAACATAAGATATATTTTTTTTACTATGCTTTTAATATATTTTATTTTTCTGCGAAAGTAGAGAATAAATAATGAAACTTTTAGGAAGTTTTGGAAAAAACTCAAAATTTCAGAAATTTTAGGACAAATTTTGAAATTTTAGGACAACTCCTACCTTTGTCATTTTAATTAAAAGTCTCAGTACAAACTTAAATGAAAAAAAATTTAACATATTTCAATGATGAAGACCGTCACAAAATTAACCTAGATTGATTTTTCCACCATTCATACATGAACTTCTTTTATTATATTGGAATAAAAAAAGTTCTTTAAAAGGTGAAAATTTCGCATAAAATTTTAAGAGCACATGAATGTTTTCTATTTTCATAATTTTATATATTTTATTTTCTTGGTCTGACTGAATCGTCAATTGGGGTTTTTTTACACTATGAATCGCTTCAATATGGTACATAATCTATCTCAATAAATCTTAACTAATCACGCAAATTAGGTAGTATATGAAGTTTTAGTTGAAATATGCTTTTTGGACTATTTTACAAATACAAATGTGACGACCAACAACAGGCTCTGGGTTCAGCTAGGCTGGTCCTAGTTAATTAGTCCCCAATGAAGATCAATGGCCCTCTTAAAGCTATCCACCCCCTTGCTCATTACCGACTCTTCCAGTTCAAGCTATTCCAAGTGCCCATGACCCTACTAAAGTAGTAGTTTCTCCTAATTTCCAAGTTTGCCTGAGATTTAAATTGCTTAAAACAATGACCCCTCGTCATGCTTTCCCCGCAAAAATTTAATCCATTTACATCTTTCATTTTGATAAATTTAAATAATTAAATCATGTCCCCTCTGACTCTCCTTTGCTCCAGGCTATACATGTTAAGCCTATTAAATCTGGTATCATAATCCAAATCTGAAAGTCCCCTTACTAATCTAGTTACCCTTCTTGGAACCCTTTCCGAACAAAAATATCTTTCTTCAGATAAGGCGACCAAAACTGAACAGCGTACTCCAAATGAGGTCTACTAAACTCCTATATAAAGGCAGAAGAACCTTCTTCGATTTGTTTGAAATAGATCTATTGATAAACCCAAGCATTTTGTTGGCTTTGTTACTAGCAATGCTGCATTGTTGACTAAACTTGAAGTCCTGATTTATTAAGATACCCAGATCCATAACATTTTCTTCCTGATTAATGACTGAACCTTGTAAACGATATCTCATACGCTTATTTCCATGACCTAAGTGTAGCACTTGACATTTTCCTACATTAACCGCCATCAGGGGCGTAGCTAAGGGGGGGGTTTTGGGGACAAAACCCCCCCCGAAAAGTTAGTCTCAAAAAAAAAAGAGAAAAAGAAGAGAGAAAAGAAAGAAAAGAAAAGGAAAAAATTCCAAGCGATTATACATATATATATATATATATATATATATATATATATATATATATACAAGAAGTAACCCCCCCCCGAAAGTCGGGTCTAGCTACGCCACTGACCGCCATACCCCATTTATCTGCCCACTTAGTAATATGATCTAAATCCTCTTGAAGCTGTTTTACTTGTTCTTCATTTTCGACAATCCCCATAACTTTTACATCATCAGTAGAGACGTACCGAGTACTCGGTAACTACTCGGTACTCGGCCTACTCGGTCAATTTGCCGAGTACTCAGTACTCGGCCAAATTCTGATCAGATACTCAGCCAATACCGAGTAGTTGCAAAAAATTGAATATTGTCCAAGACAGATACTAAAATTTATAAAAAAAAGAGCAAGCATTATATTCTGCAATCATTTGCAATTAAAATTTATAAGTCAAATTTAAATTTTAAGAATAATGAAATTTGTAATGCTTTAATGGAATAAATCTTTATTTTAATGTCCCCAAAGTTAATAAAACTTATTTATTAAAAATTATGCAAAAAAGGTAAGTATAGAAAAAATGAAATGTTTATATTAAAAATGGATTTTTGCTACAAACAAAAATTAGTTATAAAAAATATAAAAATACCTTTGCTTAAAAAATAAAAGGAAATAAAACAACGTTAAAAGCACAGTGCAGGAACACTGCAGACACGTGTTTTGGCGTTACAAAGAATTCCTTTTTCAATGCACAAAATGGGAGCTCGTGGATTTAAAGGCTTCTGACAAAAGTCGGATATTTTTGTCGAATCTCTTTACATTATTTAGCTCACATGTCACTACTATTCCAATAAGTTCAAAATTTTCATCACATGTGTGTCGGTGGTTCTTCTTAAAATATAATTGGTACTTGGTAATTTGGCCGAGTAGTGAAAGGCCGATTACTCGGTAACTCGGTACTTGGCCGAGTAGTGAAAGGCCCAGTACTCGGCCAAAGTGCTACTCGGTACGTCTCTAATCATCAGCAAAACAATTCATGCTTCAAGAAATATTTTCATTGATGTCATTCATAAAGACAATAAACAAAAGAGGCCCTAAAACTGATCCCTGGGGAACCCCACTTAAAACATCACTCTATTTAGAATGATTTCATCTCACAATTACTCTTTACTTCCTATCAAGGAGCCAATTTCTAACCCAAAGTAAAGTTTTTCCTCCAATTCCTATGTCAGCTAAATTGCTCAGAAGAGCAACATGCAGTACCTTGTCAAAAGCTTTTTGAAAATCAATAAAAACAACATCCACACATTTTTTGTTATCTAAAGCTGAGGTAACCTTGTCGTAGAAATGCAATAAATTAGTAGCACACGATTTACCTTTCCTGAAACCATACTGCAAACTAGTCAACAGACTATTAGTCTTTAAGAACTTCATGATCTTAATTTTGATCGAAGTTTCGAAAATCTTACAAATCACTGAAGTCAAACTTACAGGTCTATAATTCCCAGCATTACCTTTAGACAAATTCTAAAGACTGAATTCTATTTTGAAATGCAAAAGACTTATAATTTTTAATTATCATTATTTTTCAAAGAGCTATTTAGATTTTTTTTCCACACAATTTTAGAAAACCTTCGTTGGTCTGCCCTGTATAGATATTTACCTAATAAAAAAGCTGCATAGATTTAAAAAAAAAAAAGAAAGAAAATAAAAACTATTCAGCAAACTTGCATTACCTTAAAAAATATAAGTTTCTAAATTTATTAAATCTGTAATTTATCTATAAAGCTTTGCTAGTTACTTTGCATTTGATTAGATTTTAGTCTTTGCAATAATATGTAAATTTTATGAAAACATTTGGGGGAAAAACAATGAAAATTTTGAAGAAAACCATTTTTAAAAAAACACATGGTTTAAAAAAAAAAAAAAACAATTGGTTTAAACCAATGTGGTTAAAACCAAACAACCCTGGTCCATCCTCCAAGAGCGATGGCACACATCCTCCCAAAGCTACAGCCCCCCCAACCCCTACTCTTTTCCATTTCAAGCAGAAGTATTATTTCATGAAAATTTAAAACGCATCAAATCAGGACTGTCCATCCAACAAGAATAGTGGCTCACCTCCCAAAACGAAATAATATACTTAAATATTGATTCTCAAATTTAATGCAAAGAGATTGCTTTAATGAAAATGAAAGCATCAACAGTCTAAAAATGCTAAGTAAAAGAATTTATTAAAACAAAAATATCTTCAGACTGGTACTTTAACAAGTCTACAGGATGTTATATTATTATTAATTATCAAAATAATCGTCAGAAATTTGGAAAAAAATTTGGATGTGGGAAAGAAAATAGTCTAACGCAAAAATCAGATATCCGGTATTAACAGACAAAAAAATAGCGGAATTCCGGTAAAAATCTCTCAGATTGGAGATAAAAGAAAATGTTTAAGGTTAAGTAGAATAAAAAATAAGGAGTTTGTACGAAGATAATAGCAGAATTCAGGAATTTTAAGGGCCCTTATTTTTTTTTCTTAAAAAGCAGGATTTTATAAGTAGTTTGTAAGGAGCATACAAACCCTATTATAGAGTAGAAGGCTTGCCTGTTGTAATAAGATGTGGATGATATTTCTGTGGTGCTTTTTCCCTTTTTTGTACCCATAAAAAATGACACTAGCTCTCCCATATTTACAAGTGACATGTACACTAGATTGTTGTCATATTTCCTTGAAACTTGCAGATCATTCCCCCCCCCCCAAAAAAAAAAAAAAACATGATGGAGAAGGTATCTTTCATCTATAACATAATGACACCAGCTGTTTGTTTTGTGATGGTGGATGAATCTTTTGCTTCGCTTCAGGTAACAACACTTTAACAATACAGGATTTTCCCATTCCTTATGAAACTAGATTCATCGAATACTGATGGAAGATCAGCGCATAACTCGTGCTGAATATTTTAGCAATTTGTTATTCCATCCTTACTGTAACACCATTTGGTGTAAAAGACGGTTTGGGTTTACACATCTTTACAGATAGTGACTCATCGTAACAGAAACTATAGACTGCACAGCATACTTCTTTTACAAAAAAATTGCCACTAAATTTTTTGCCTTCCATATCATTTTACATCACTACACCAAAGTTAAAGTTCTCATCACAACTCTCCTTATTATCAGCGACCGACCAGTATCAGCGAGCAATACCACTACCAACTTGAGTCAATACCCATATAGAGCGAAGAAACTTCTGATGGTTTTAGAAATGGATTGTGATCTCCAAACTGGGAGACAAAAAGGTGTAAATATTTTGCATTCTACTGTTGTGTTGCTCATTGCTCTCACAAAGACTTGTTCTATCGTTGAATGACTACAGGTTCTGACTACCAAAACTACATAAACTACAGATCACCAAAATTTGTTGCTGCGTGGGATCGTTGGGTAACCTGATTTAATATCTTTATCAAATTTTTTTATCGCATAATGTACTCAAAAGTTTCAGTGTTGCAAGTATATGTACCTATATTTTGCATAATTCACATAACCAGCTGCGCAAAAGGCAGCTTGATGTTTGCAAACGAGAACCCCCCCCCCCCCACCCACCGAGGTGCAAAATTGCAGCATTGCCGTCTCACTATTGGCGATTTCGGTTTATCCCCCCTTAAGGTGATGGTAAAAGATTGTAGAAATGTTGAAGTAAATTAAGGAGGAGGGAAACTTCAGTCAATTTGGACTTTTTTTTTTTGGACTGAACAGAGATTTAAAATTCCAATGACACAATCTGCACCATGGCAGCCCCTTTCCCCCACCTGTGCACCCGGATTAATTAGCATTTTTATCTATTAGAGTGTATTATACTACTATTAAAGAGTGATTTCTGCAATTTTTGTGTAATTTTTTTAAGTAATAGAAATTATTTTTTTTTAAAGAGAATTATATCATCTCCCCAAACTTGACGCGTAATATGCTAGGACTTTTTACCCCTTCTTGCTGGCAGGGTAAGAAATAATTTACAACAGGTTTAAACTTTTTTTTTTGGATGTATGGGTTTGGCCATTTTTTGGCCTAATTTTACTGTACTACAACATAAAAGATGGAAAACATCAAGTTCATGTTCTACAATATCAATTGCAATTGTTCTAAAAATTAAAATGGAGCAAAAAATTATATAAAATAACAATATCTATACAACTTTAAAAACACATGCAAAATTTGAAAACACTCACAATTCAAATAGTTAGGATTAGCCAAACATTGTATAAATTCCAATTCAATCTGGAATCTCAAGCGCTGTTGCTCCTCAGTTTCTAGAACAAAAATATGTACTATTATTTCAAAAATAAATGTAAAAACTAACAGGATTCTGAATTTATACCTTTCAGAATCGTTAGTTATCGAATGGTATTACAAAACAGTTTATTACTTTAACACAGCGGTTCCCAATCTTTTCCCCTTGAGAAAACCCCTTGCAAAATCCGAAAGAGAATGGCGAACCCCCTATGCAGTAAGCAGAAAAAATAAATAAATAATTGCACACACAGTAAAATTTGAGAGAATTTTTTAGTGTTAGTACTCATAAGTTCGAAAACACAATAACAAGACCGAAAACATATTTTCAAAATATAAAAGCACAAATCTTTCTAGGAAATAAAATAATAGCCTGAATATGAATCCGAAAGAAATTTAACAAAGAATGAACCGAACACCCAGTGATTATTAATTGTTGAGATTCGGTTAACTTTTCCAAAACTCTTAACAGGATAATTATGGAATAAAGAAACACAAAGTTTGGCTCAACTATCTACCAGTTTTATTCTCAGCAATTAAGTTCAGCATTTAATTTGCTTCTGTATTCATCATTTTTCACATGGAAATGTTGTCTGAAAGGATAATAAAAGTTAAAAGTCTTATTCTGACACAAGAGATGTCTAGGACAAATCTTGATGAGTAAATCAGTTATGACCGATACGAAGGCAGGCTATTGCAACTTGTTGATCTTGGGTAACTTGAGTCAACTCAGGGTTAGGTTTTTTGCCGGCAAAAAGGTATTTTTGCCCGGACAGTGGAAAAAACTAGAGACGTACCGAGTACTCGATAACTACTAGGTACTCGGCCAAATTCTGATCAGGTACTCGGCCAATACCGAGTAGTTGCAAAAAATTGAATATTGTCCAAGACAGATACTAAAATTTATAAAAAAAAAGAGCAAGCATTATATTCTGCAATCATTTACAATTAAAATTTATAAGTCAAATTTAAATTTTGAGAATAATGAAGTTTGTAATGCTTCAATGGAATAAATCTTTATTTTAATGTCCCCAAAGTTAATAAAACTTATTTATTAAAAATTATGCAAAAAAGAGTAAGTATAGAAAATATGAAATATTTACATTAAAAATGGATTTTTGCTACAAAGAAAAATTAGTTATAAAAAATGTAAAAATACCTTTGCTTAAAAAAATAAAGAAAATAAAACAACGTTAAAAGCACAGTGCAGGAACACTGCAGACACGTGTTTTGGCGTTACAAGGAATTCCTTTTTCAATGCACAAAATGGGAGCTCGTGGATTTAAAGGCATCCGACAACAGTCGGATTTTTTTGTCAAATGTCTTTACATTCTTTAGCTTACATGTTATGCACTGAAAAAGACGTTCCTTGTAACGGGGGGGGGGGGGGGGGGGGGGGGGGGGGGCAGAAACACGTGTCTGCAGTGTTCCTGCACATTTGTTTTATCTGCTTTTAAAAATTATTTATGTTTGGCGGACTAGAACTATAGGTAATTGATTGGTATATTGTTTCAATTCCAACTTGATTAATCATACCTTTTATTTATTTATTTTTAATTTTAAAAATAATTTTTTGTAAAATTTTTGACACAAACAAAATTGTTTATATAATGCGTAATTAAATTTCAGCAGGAATTTAGTTTTAAAAAATATTATATGGACAAGGAGTACTACTATTCCAATAAGTTCAAAATTCATCACATGTGTCGGTGGTTCTTCTTAAAACATAATTGGTACTTGGTAACTTGGCCGAGTACTGGGTAACTCGGTACTCGGCAGAGTAGTGAAAGGTCGAGTACTCGGTACTCGGCCAAAGTGCTACTCGGTACGTCTCTAGAAAAAACCATGGCAAAAATGGAAAAAACTGCAAAAACCTAATTTCGAATAAAGTAGCATTATAGTATTAATCAAGAAACAGTGACAATATAATATAAATAATGCACTTTAATATTTTAGTTATGTCTCTCCATGTTACTTCTAATTTATAAGGTGAAAAATAAATAAAAAACAAATGTTGAGATTGCAAAACTTAAGATTTTAAATGTTCGCTAAAACAATTTTTTCAGAATGAGCAAATTCCTTCAATGTTAAAACAAAGAATGTTTACTTAAGTTTAGTAAATTAATAAAAAGATTGAATTCTAATTATATACATATATATATACATATAGTATTTAATTAATCACTTTTTTTTTTGATCCCACTAAGATTTTTAAGCTATTTAATTAATAACAGAATATTTACGTGAATATAGAAAAATATTAACTTTTCCTCACTATAAAAATAATGCATTTTTTCTCACTTACTGGGCAAATGGATAGCCAAGAGAAGAATTTAAAAAGAAGAAAAAAAAGCTGATCAATATGTGCTTTCTATATTCACTCTACTTTTTAGTAATACTAGCTCACTCTACAGAAAATGGCAAAACCTTTTATCAAAATCTTTTCATGCTTTTATTTTTATATAAGAGGAAAAAAAACTGTCCGTAAGTTGTTAACACAAAATCTATTTTTGCCACTTTGGCAAAAACCTTTTTTGCTGGGCGGTAAAAACCGTGGTCTTTTAAATGGTTTTTCCGCCCCCGGCAAAAACTTGCCAACCCTGAGTCAAACTTTCGTCAAAGATTGAGTGGAGTAAGAAATACGTAAATAAAAGATGAATGAAAAACGCTTGAACCTAAGGCTTCATCCCAAACAGCAAGCATGTTAAAATTCCACCATTATAATGGATCATTCTTTAATAAGTGTAACATTTCTGTCACATGACTTTTACAGTAAAAACTCTAAGGAACAATTCATTCAACAATGATTTTTAATTTCCTCAAAAAATATCAATTTAAACCTGCCAATAATTTTTTAATAATAATCTTTATTTTAATGTATTTTTGGTTCACAACATGTGAATTCTCACCTCCATGCAGTGGTGGCGCTAGGAAATCTCCGACAGGGTGGCAAGCTTGCCCGACAGGGGGGCATAGCCAAATTTTAGTTTGCAAGATTACCCCCCCCCCCCATTCAGGTGATAAAGAAGCTAATCATTCTTTGCGTCTAAGAACACGAGTTCCCCATAAAAATTAAAATCAAAAAATAAAAATTTTAAAATAGATAAAATGAAATATGTAGGGGGGAAAATCAAATTTAAAATGAAAAACATGAAACTAGGTTTTTGTGAACAGGGTCATCGCGAGATGAATAGACTAGAACTGTCTGAAAATCAAAATTTGACGAAAAATCTGAATATGATGTAAAATCATTATAAATGTGTGCTCAGAGTTTTTTGCAGAGAAAGAAACTTAACAGGAACTTAGTTGTGGGTGTAGAAATCAGGGGGGTCCGGGGGTTCTCCCCGGAAAATTTTCGAAATTGTAGCTCTGAAAACGCATTTTAGATGATCTTCGGTAATGTCAAGGAGAGAAGGGTAGGGTGCTCACCCCCAAAGAATTTTAAGAAATTGAAGTCCAATAAACGAAATTTTAGTCGATCTGTAATGGTATTTTATAGGGAGTGAGAGTCAAGGTGCATCCCCGAAAAAGTTTCAAAATTAAAGTATCGAAAACGCAATTGTAGGTCATGTTTGGTAACGTTAGGGTGATGGGGTTAGTGACCGATTAAGATACTGAAGGCTCCTCGCCCCCCCCCCCCCACTCCTTCCGTAATCAAACCTAATAAACACACAAATTTACGTGGTGGAAACTCCATGGCTCAAGGTCATAGCGGTGCTCATCCACTAGCTCAAAATATGGTATTGGGGAGCAGAGAAACCCACATCTTAAGTAAATAGAAGAAGAGTAACTAGTATTAAGTTAAAAAATTCAAAAGAAACTTGAGCCCGATGCCTAGCTTTATATTAAGATGCACCTCGCGAGTCAGAACACGTATAAAATAAAATTTATTTATATTTTCTTTCATTATATTAGCTTTCCGGGATAACTTGGGAAAGAATGGAGAAGGGAAAACGATCAGAACTACTAATTTTTGCTAGCGCAAAAGCAGAATCAAGAGAAAAAATTGAAAATCTTTTGAAGAGCGTAGCTTGCTAAAACCAATTACAAGTATTTTAGTTGATAACAAATAGAAACTGGAAACGGATAAAAATTTTGCGCTAAAATAATTAGAAAAGGTGCAAATTTTTACGGTTTTTAATTAATTTCTATGGGAATAAAAGGTCTACATCGATTAGGCCTAGCTGGTGGTGGATGGAGCCGGCGGGCAGCTGGGCTAATCAAATAAATAATCATGATCATGTTTCATAGGGGCCGCGAACATATTTCATTCCTAGATTTTTAAAAATATCATCGTACAAATCACAGCTATTTGGAGGAAAATGTGTGGGCCGCCGAAGCATGTTTGAAACAGAAAATAAAAGTTAAAATGTAGTGAGCGAGATTTAAATTATTGAAATGAATAGTCACACCAGTAGTTCTAAGCAGGACTGCGGAGTCGGAAGAAAAATGACCGACTCCGACTTGGGGGAATTTTAGAGCCTTCGACTCTGATTCCACAAGAACTGGCAGAGTTGCAAAAAAAGGGAAAAAGATCGACTTCGACTGTTAAATTTTAAAGCCTTCGACTCCTGACTCCGACTTCGTTACCTCAAAATCAGTCCGACTTCAACTCCTCACCGTTGGTTCTAAGTTTTTGAATGTACAAAACGAAAGTAATGTGTGTGTGTGCCAAAAGAAAAACAAAAAACGAAACTTGATAATATGGTCGGCACCATGCTAAACTCGGTAACAAACGAAGGTGAAAAATCACGAATCTCGTTTTTCAAATTCAATGGTTTGCCATAGTACTCAAAAAGGGCTATTACTACAGTACACTCCCTATTATCCACGGAATTGAGTGGCTCAGGTACCGCGGATAATGCGAAGGTGGTTTAAAACCAGAGGTAAAGAAGACAGAAATTATCTTTTGCTTGAGAATGATTGTATTGTAAATAAAACGTGAAACGTTTAAAAGAGATGCGACATTAAAAAATATTTGTATTTCAAGCTCTACAGAACAATAAACTAAAATTTAAATCATGAGGTTGACTTTCCATCAACCTAAAACATTGAACAGCCCAGAAGTGAAAACAGTGACCACAACAAAAAAGACCACCCCATCCACACCCCATCAGAGAATTTCCAGAAGACCTGTAGGCTTTTTCCTAACCTTTCTCAATCGGAACAGATGATAAGGATAATGTCGTACGCTCCTTAGGGGATAAACTAGGGATCTTCAGTAAACACATGTGTTTTACCGAAATCAGCTGAACGCTTTCCCTTGAGGCACGTGTCAAAGAGAAGTCGATGACAATGCTTCGACTTCCACGTTTTTTGAGAAGGAGCACTTGTCGTGGGAAAGGGGGAAAAAAATCTGGGACGAATTGATTTCAGATCCGTGTTTTTGAAGAACAAAATTTTTCTCCACAAGGATTGAGTTAACTATTTTTTTTTTCTTTTTCCGAGACTTTCGTGGATAATCCGCTCGTGGATATTCGAGAGTTTACTGTACTTCAGACAATAAGATTTACACTTAATGTTATTTATAAAAATCAAAACATTGAAAATAACTAAAGCGTCTGGTGGACAAAAATATTGTTTCGGCTCTCTTGAAAAGAGCCAATTTTCACATTCGGTAGTTCAGCATAGTGCCGACGATATTACGCCGTAAACAAACCTATTAAGTATCAAAGTAATTAACATTAATTGCACAAGTTTCTCTTATGTAAGGTTTTTCTTTTTTTTTAAATTAACTATATACCTAACTTTTTTATTTTTCAAATTTTTTGAAGCATTCATAATTTGAAAATGCATAACCATTAGTTTCAAACTTTTTATTGAACATGCCAGTTGAAATCTGTCATACTTTCAAATTTTAAGTTTTAATTCACTTTCCAGACTAAGGGAGGAAAATGTCAATTCAAAGTCTTACCTCAAAATTTATCTACATGGACCATTTTTGCAGATCTGCGGAGTCGGAGGGAAAATGGCCGACTCCAACTCAGGGCCGGATTTAGACTTAACGGGGCCCTAAGCTATTTTAGGTATGGGGCCCCTTTTGTAGTTTTAACAATGTTTCTCTCGGTGGTGTAAGAGAGAGAGAGAGGCATTTTTTAAATTTTTTTTCTCCTTTACTATGTCTGTCTCTTTCATCTGATACATACAACAATACTTTAATTTTTGTTGATTGTGTTTTAATGTGTTTTTCCTGATGTCCTGTGTTGGATTGACCTTAAGAGGGGAAATGTTATCAAGAAAGTGACACATGACTCCCTTTTAAGTGGAGTACAAAATATTCCCAATTGTAGGGAGCCCGGGGATTTCTTCCCCGGAGGAAATTTTGAAAAATAGATATAACATTCTGCATTTTGAAGCCTTATAAGATGTAGTTGGAACTATAAAAATATCAGGACAGAAATAGGCAAACAAAACTTTTTTTAAGTTATAAATTATATCAAAAATTAAGATAATACACAGTAAAAATTGTTTTTGATTCGAAAAACCAATGACAGCAGTCGACAGAGAGAAACAGCGCGGGAAACGAAAGGACAACTCATTGCTTCTTGCTCACATTGGCTTTCGATACAATTAATTTTTATCACCCCTCCAACTCACCGACAAACAATTCAACTCCGACTCCTTTACCTTAAAATCAGTTCGACTCCAACTCTCACTCCGACCCCGCAATCACTGGCAGTGTTACAGGCATTGAGGGAAAATGACTCTGACTCTTGGAATTTTTAACCTACAAATGCCGACTCAGACTCTTTGTCTCCAAAATCTGTCCGACTCTGACTGCGCAGCACTGCTTTTTTACACTATTTTAGCACTTGAAAAAAAAAGCGTATTGAAATAAAAAATAGAATATAGCTCGCAAAAAAAAAAAAAAAAAAAAAAAAAAAAAAAAAAACAAGATTGAGTCTGGTAGCAGTCTGTAAGTTGGTTTGATCGATCTCGAAGGAGCAATGTTGACTTTTGAATTGGACTTGGTCCGATCAAATGATTACAGCGGTCTGGGCTAAGCGCAGCTTTTACTTTAAGTTAGAAACATGAGTTTCGACTACATGATAACATCTGAAAAAAATAAATTTGGAAGCAAAATGTATGTTTTCAATTGCTTTTAACACATGATTTATTTATTTAATTTTGCCTTTTCCAAAAGGTTCGCCTCTCCCCCTCCCCCAGACATTTTTCTCAAAAAGAACCCAAACCCGATGCATTACCAACCCAACGTTTAATAATCCAATGATTGTTTGGTTGTGCCAAGCCCGATGTTTAGTAAATCATTCTCATTTCTTCTTCATTCCCAACAAAACTATTATGCAGCCTACAAACAAGATCAATATAAGTTTTTGAGAAAAATGTATTTAAAATGTTAAACATCTATTTGCTTTTATTATATTAGTCTAAAGAATTTTTTTCCTGCATTTAGCATTTGCCGACAAGACATCATTTCACTGAAAAATTAAATCTACTTTAGTACACTTCCTTGTATGAGGTAAAAGGATAGTTTACTCATCGATATGTTTTGTTGCAGAATAATCCAACAATAATCAGAAAAGTTGTAAATAACTATAGTAATAACTTACTTGTAACTTCTGAGTGAAAATAAAGTACTTTAAAACAAATCAATGAGTGCGTCTGCGTCTGCACACTTGACATGCTGATGAAGAGCTGTTTAGCGAATGTAATAGGAAAGCAAAAATCTCCGAAGCATGTTTTTTCTCGGATGACAACCCCCTCCCCTCTCGTCTCGTCCTGGCTATTGTCATTCGGTACGTATTTATCTCGTAACCCGATGACGACGTCTTAGGTCTGACCGATAATCACCACTACATTCTGCAGGGACGGGGAGGGGATGGTACTCTTTTAGTCTAAGTGGACACCCTGAGGTCAAAACCAGCTCATCGACACCCTGCATCGACAAACAGAAATTTCAAGGATCAAAACACCATTTCCCCCGAAGCAATAGCTATATTTTGTCACCATCTGGACGACGTTATACGGACTCGGGCTAAAGTTGCCTCAAAGGGGATTGATTTTTTGTTTCCTTTATATATATATATATATATTCATATATAAGATACTTCTACTTTTTTCTACTAATTTTTTTTCGAGTTCATATATGAGAAAATTTTTATCATTTACGATAAACGCCAAAGCAAACAGATTCCCCGACGAAATACTAAATTTTCCCCGACGGGGGGGCAAGACGTTTCCGACAGAGGGGCAATTGCCCCCCCTGCCCCTCCCTTGGAGCCACGTCTGCCTCCATGGCACGTCACAGACCTTGTGTGACTGTTTTTGTTGCTTAATAACTTGTTTAATTAAAAGTATAAACTTATTTATTTATTATTCCTTTCACAAGTGTCTCAAATACTAATTGTTTAAGTATATTTAATTTTATAATGTTGTGTTTTAGTTTGTTTTAGTAGGATAAGAAGTCATGTCACACAATAAATTCTCAAGTTCGTTACCTAAACACAAAATGCCATTACTCATTAACACGAGGCAGCAATGACATCAAATTTTATTTTCCATGATAGATGAGAGCCCCCCTTGTTTATTTTCAGTCATAGTTGAAGTTGTGAGATTTTTGTCGAAAAACAAAAAGATAGATTTTGCTTTAAAACTTGGTGTGGTTATTATAACTTCTCACCTTCGTGAACTTGAATTTCAGGGATGTACATTAATTAGAGACGTACCGAATAGCACTTTGGCCGAGTAGCAGAGTACCGAGTACTCGGCCTTTCGCTACTCGGCCAAGTACCGAGTACCAATTATGTTTTAAGAAATACCACCGACACACGTGACGAATTATGAACTCATTGGAATAGTAGTATAGACCTCCATGTACAAATAATAGTTTTTAAAACAAAATTCCAGCTGAAATTTAATTATGCATTATTTAAAAGATTTTGTTTAAGTCAATAATTGTACAAAAAAAAATATTTTTTAAAGTAAAAATAAACAAATACATAAAAGGTAGGATTAATCAAGTTGGAATTAAAACAAATCATATCAATCTACACTCCTAGTCCGGCAAATTAAAGTAATTTTTAAAAGCAAATGAAAAAACGTTAAAACCAGAAATGTGCAAGAGCACTGCAGACACGTGTTTCTGTATTACAAGGAACATCTTTTTCAATGCATAAAATGTGAGCTAATGAGTGTAAAAAAAATCAGATATTTGTCCGATGTCTTTAAATCTATAAGCTCACATTTTGTGCATTGAAAAAAGCATTCCTTGTAATGCCAAAACACGTGTTTGCAGTGTTCCTGCACATTTGTGCTTTTAATATTGTTTTATTTTTTAAGAGAAGGTATTTTTATGCTCTTCTTATAAATAATTTTGAAAGTGGCAAAAATCCATTTAATAATATAAACATTTCATATTTTTTGTACTTACCTTTTTTGCCCTATTTTTAATAAATAAGTTTCATCAACTTTGGGGCATTAAAATATAAGATTTACTCCACTGAAGCATAACAAACTTCATTATTCTCAAAATTTGAATTTTACTTGTAAATTTGAATTGTAAATGATTGCAGTTATATGCTTGCACTTTTTTATTAACTGTAAAATCTGCTTTAAACAATATTCAGTTTTTCACAACTACTCGGTATTGGCTGAGTACCTGATCAAAATTTGGCCGAGTACCGAGTAGTTACCGAGTACTCGGTACGTCTCTAACATTAATATAAAAAAAAGTGAACATGTTTTCATATGCTTAACATGTGTAAATTGTAGCAACGAAGAAAAAAAATTCCATGAAAAATTTATCTATTAGGCCTATATTAATGGAAAGATCTTCCGCCTCCGTGACAGACCTTATCAATGTCATTATTTCTGAGGTGAAAATAACTGATTGGAGGGGAAATACATCAATAATAGGCATTCTACCACAATTATAAATTGCTAGTATATCCTCAAATTTACTAAATACTATTTTTTAACATACATTTGAAATTACTAATTAAGCTGTACATTAATTAAGAGAACTTAATATTATATTCCCACTAATTATTAAACTAGCTGATTGTTTGCACAACTAACAAAATTGCTACTTTGATAATAAATTGGCCTCGAGTCGTTCCTTTTTTGTATTTCCATGAGAAAGTTTTTTTTTTATTTATAAGTAAAATAATTGAACTTAGCTGGGCCATTGTTTATGGTTACTTCTAGTAGGTAACACTTTCATGGTAAGAATTAGAGACGTACCGAGTACTCGGTACTCAGCCAATTTGCCGAGTACTCGGTACTCAGCCAAATTCTGATCAGATACTCGGCTAATACAGAGTAGTTGCATAAAATTGAATATTGTCCAAGACAGATACTAAAATTTCTTAAAAAAAGAGCAAGCATTATATTCTGCAATCATTTACAATTAAAATTTATAAGTCAAATTTAAATTCTGAGAATAATGAAGTTTGTAATGCTTCAATGGAATAAATCTTTATTTTAATGTCTACAAAGTTAGTAAAACTTATTTATCAAAAATTACGCAAAAAAGGTAAGTATAGAAAATATGGAATTTTTATATTAAAAATGAATTTTTGCTACAAACAAAAATTAGTTATAAAAAATGTAAAAATACCTTTGCTTAAAAAATAAAAGGAAATAATACAACGTTAAAAGTACAGTGCAGAACTCTGCAGACACATGTTTTGGCGTTACAAGGAATTCCTTTTTCAATGCACAAAATGGGAGCTCGTAGATTTAAAGGCATCCGACAAAAGTCGGATTTTTTTGTCGAATGTCTTGACATTCTTTAGCTCATATGTTATGCATTGAAAAAGACGTTCCTTGTAACGGGGGAGGGGGGGGGGGCAGAAACATGTGTCTGCAGTGTTCCTGCACATTTGTTTTATCTGCTTTTAAAAATTATTTATGTTTGGCGAACTAGAACTATAATTGATTGGTATACAGTGAAACCCCTCAAAGGCGGACACCCCTCTTATGCGGACAATTTTTAATTCCCCAGTTCTAATGCAAATAACATTATTAAACCCCTGTCCTGTGGACACCTCTATATTGCGGACAAAAAAATTTGTCCCATTAGTGTCCGCATTAGAGGGATTTTTTTGTAATTCTGTTTTAATTCCAACTTGATTAATCATACCTTTTATTTATTTTTAATTTTAAAAATAATTTTTTTGTAAAATTTTTGACACAAACAAAATTGTATATATAATGCGTAATTAAATTTCAGTAGGAATTTAGTTTTAAAAACTATTATATGGACAAGGAGGTCTATACTACTATTCCAAAAAGTTCAAAATTCATTACATGTGTGTCGGTGGTTCTTTTTAAAATATAATTGGTACTTGGTAACTCGGCCGAGTGGTGAAAGGCCGAGTACTTGTTACTCGGCCAAAGTGCTACTTGGTACGTCTCTAGTAAGAATGGGAAAAAAAAGAAAACAAAAGGTTTTGAAATTGAAAAATATTTGCATTCAAAAGTTACGTTTTCTAGAGAATGACCCTAATAATATTTTTGCAAACCCCCTTTATAACTCCGGTTGGGAACCGATGCTTTAAATAATGGTTGGCAGGTTTTTAGCACATGACAGTTGATTGTTAAACCATGTTTTAAACTGCCACATCAAAAACCACCTCGTCACTAATGTCCAATATTGTCAAAAACCAATTTTATATGCAAAATTTAAAGTAACAAGAAAAAGACATTCCTTATTATTATTATTATTAAATTTTAAATCTCCTGAAAAGAAAATTTATTAATTTTATCACAATATGGCCTGTTACTAATTATTTATCATAGGCTTCTTTAGCAAGCTCACCAAGTTCCGAGCTTTCCATCATTCTTATGAATGAAAGTTATCAGTGAAATAAACTTCACTTGAATTGATTAGTTAAAAAATTAAATGATTGAATTATGCCAGATTTAATGAATAAAAATAAATAAACGTATGTTTTCTCTCATCTTCAAACACAAGAAATGAGCTATGATTTATTCCATGCTATTTTTGTCTGAACAAAATTTTTAAATGGGAAAACCACGCATAAAATCATTCCTATTGGTAAAAAAGGAATTTTTTTTGGAAAAATTAAGTGCAAAAGATAAGAAAAGGGGGACAATGACCTATCAGGGGGGGAGGATAGATCGAGAACCTTATTAGTAAAGGCCTTGGCTACGTCCCTGCGAATGAGCGTTTCTCCATATTATCTGGGTCTGTTTACATGTGGACTAGGTTCTTCGATACATCTTTAATATGAATTAATAAAGGAGGTATGAAGTTAGTAGTCCAAGTTACAGATCTTAAGCTAAAATTTGAAACCAAGAATTTCTGTTTGGCAAATTATCCCGGGCTTATTTTTATGAGTTACCTTATTACTACAGATTATGTTCAGGCTGAACAAATTTGGAGAATATTAAAGAATTCTACATTGTTGAATATGGCTCACAAAAAATTTAAACTTGTGTTGTTTTAATTGAAGCGAAGAGTAATATAATGAATAGATTAATTATGCTGATAAATACGACATTTTTCTTGGGAATTATTATGAATTTAAGTAGCTCTGCCAGTGGGAATTCAGAAAATAAACATAAAAAAGTGAAGTTGGTTTTAATTTCAGAGATATTCTCGCTCAAATATGCCAAAAAAGATACTTTAAGGGTTTTAAAAAAATTCCTCGGTTTTTGCACAACTTTTTTTAAGAAAGCGAGTAGTCGTTACTATTTAGATGAATTTCGTCTGACACTATGAAGCAAAACGAATTTTATCGCGGACTCAAAATAAACCGATTTGTATAGCATTTCATAACTTAAAAAGAAAGACCTTTTAAAATGAAAATATGAGACGAATTCAACAGCACTCACTGAAAAAATATGACGCCGTTGATTAAAATTGCCAATAGACATTGATTTAGATATGAAATTGGGAAACAAAAATTCCCAAAATTTAGTATTTACTTGCTTTTCCCCAGCTTTAGTATTTACCTACTTGCTTTCAAACTCAAAAAAAAAAAAAAAACATTATGCAACAATTGTGATCTGGGGCCTGTTATTTCATTTTACAAAATCTAAGCTCTCAGAAACTTACCTTTTCCCGACATCCTTCATCACATTTCGCATTAATTTAAAAAAATTGATATTGCCAAGAAATGCAGCTCAACATTCACGCATCGGCCATGTTTGTTCTCCAGAAAAAAAAATCGGGGTAAATTTATCTTTCTGTTTTTTTCCCTACTGCGTAAAATTCACAGTAATATTTTTCTCCCCTATAGTTTTATGTGTAATTTAAGAAAGAACATAAGTAAAAATTTATATTGTAATTTAATTTCACACGTGCTTTGAGAAGGACAGCAGAGAGAAGGGAAAAGGAAGGCAAAATAAAAAAAATATTTAAAAAAAAATAAGAAAATGTCTCGCAGTTGTTAATAAAATATTTCATACTTAACTGATATTTAATTTATCTTTTCAACTTTAAAGAAAAATTACCCACGAAAAAAAAGAAAAAAAAAACTTTTTTTTTCCGTTAGGTGGTAGAGTAGTCAACAAAACAAAAACAAAGTTGAAGCCGCCATCAAGGACATTTTTTTCTCACTCTTTTTTTTCTACGTATTTTAAGAAATTTAAATAATAGTTATTGTTATTTTATAAGTTAATTGTTTTGCGATAATAGAATTTTATTTCTGCTTCTCATTGCATTTTATTTTGTTTTGTAGCATGTCTTTAAAACTAAATGAAATATTATTAAATGATATCGTAACATCCAGACAGCGGTTTTTTATTGTATGTCTGCCTAGTCCTTTTTTTTTACCACAGCTGTTTGACTTATGCATTCCGAATGACTGTGACGGTTATTACTGTAGTAACGCTGTCAAAGTTTGACAGGTTTTTCTTTTTAGAATGGCGGCTTTAGCCTGTTTTAAGAAATATTCTGGCTTGCATGGAAGATTTTTAAATTATGCCTAGCAACTACTTATAATCAAGCCTACAAGATAGCTTTAGTGGCGCACATTTGGCAAGGATCATGTGCTAATTTGAAGAAAAGTAAGTTGCAATAATATAAAGTTCTTCGTTTCATTAATGTTAATGAAGAGTTTACTAAATTGCCATAAACATGATCATATCTTATTAGGCTTATATGGCTGCTTTTGCATGCTGGTATATTGATTTATTTGAAATTTATGCAAAGAAATCTTAAAAGTTTGATTTTGACTCAAATATATCTTGAAAGTTTCATTTAATGGTGCAGTTGCTCTTACTTTTTACGTTCGGAATTTTAATTGCAAAGAGATACAATTTCATTTTGAGATTTTTTTTTTTTTGGAATCGCAATTATTGAATGAAATGTAGTTTTAAAACTTTTAATTGACGATTGGTCGGGGTAAGTTGTTTTCTTTCCCCTAAAAGTGCAAAGAAGATTATTTAATATTTTCGATAGCTAATATTTTTAACTTTTTTTTTTTTTTACCCTCGCTGTACTTATTCATTTATTTATTTATTTTTAGTTTAGGAAATTCGAAGTTTAAAAAAAAATGTCATGTACTGAAAAGATTGTCTGGATTATGCTTAGTTTGATGAATTTTCTTAGTGTTTTTCACTTGTTACTAGTAGCTATATTTTAAATTAATTGTTCTTTTAATCAATTTACGACAATACCTTAAAGATTTTAGCTGTTTATGTCTAGCCTGTCTCATAATTATTTGTTGTTTTAAGTTTTAAGCATTATTTGTCATTTCATTTTTGTCATATTTGTCAGAAGAAACAATTTGAATTAAACATGTACCTTCCTGGACTGTGTGTGTGTGTACAATAAGTTAATATTTAGAAATGCACTTTAACTATGCAAAGTAATGCATCTTTATTCTGAACATAGTTTATTTTTTAAACCATTTATACTTATATTTAAATTTTGGCATGCAACTGTTGCCCATAGCCAGATAATATATGTAATATATATATGCATGGTCATGGATGCATTTGCTGCTGCGTTGACACATTTGCTGTAGACATGTGCATTGTACATCACCAAATAATTGGGAATTAATATTAAACAACGAAAAAGTAGATTAATGAAAACAGTTCACCTTTTACTTTCATCATGGATTCATGATTAAAATCATAAGTCATTTGCACTAAATACCTTATTGATTTTCATACATGCAGGTAGTTTTGAGTTATGTGTACAGATACGTTGTATTTTTATCTTGCTATGGGCCATTCCACCGTAACTTGTGACTTTTTACACTATTTTTTCTTTTCAAAGTTCTTTTTCATTAGTTCAGCATTGAAATTTGAAGCTTTGGTTAATATTATCTTGTTTAACATTCTTTTATTAAACAATTACATGCACAGTATAACTATTCTCGGTTTTTTAAATTAAAAATGAATCATAAAAGATTGAGAATTATATTGTGCATGTAATTGTTTTGTAAGAGTACTAGCCAGGATTTGCACATATATATATATATATATATATATATATATATATATATATATATATATATATATCAGTCGATAAAAATGATAGGAGGAGATAGAGTGTGTTGGATCACAAGGCACATTGGAACTTTCTCAATAATTTTAATACTATTTACATTTTTTTTTTTTTATGACCGACAAATAGTACCACCTATGGTTCTACAAATACTGCAATGAAATCACATGATGGTACAGTTATATTGAACAAATTTTATTCCAGAAAGTGTTATTTTTGTAGAGTAATTTTCAGAAAACTAATTTTTTTTTAATGGTTTTCGTAAAGATTGTGGAGGAAAAAATTGAACTCCTTTCTTAAAGTAAGTTCCTTTAGTGCATAATAATTGGCAAATTTTTTCATTTTTTGTCTAAAAGAAAAAAAAATATGACAGCACTTTTTTCAGACCAAGAAAATGGGGTAGGCTGGTCCACTCTTGGTGGGGCACGTTAGACCAGACCAACCTACGCCATGTAATTTAAAAAATTTCTTTTTTCCCTTAAATCTCAATAATTATAACAATATTCTAAGTGTTTGTGTATTATACATTCATTTCATGTTACATACGTTTCGAAATAATAATCAAAACTTAGGGCAAAAAAAGCAAAGATATGTTTTATAATGAACAAAAATTATACTATAAAATAATTTTACCAAAAGATTTATTTCATATCTGTGCTTTTTTACTATTTATATTTTCAAATATACTTTTAAGTTTTTGCAGAAATTGTTTTCTAAGAGTAAAATATGCAATACATGCTGTAATAAAATCCCCGCATCAAACTTTTTTTTTGCTAAACAAGCATTCTATATAGAAACAAAATAATTGATTAAAGGAATGCAAAAATATACTTTTACTTAAGACTATTTAATTTTGATTTTGGAACACAAAGGTATGCTAACTTAAAGCTGCCAATTTTGTTGTACTTTTTCTTTGAAATGTATGGTATTAGCATAACAAGATTCTTTTCTTTTTAGAGTTGTTTCACACAATGCAATGAAGAAAAATATAGCTTTTTTTCCCTAACAAATATTGATGTAACTTTGCATAAAAGTAACATGAATTATCCTTCCAAAACCCAGTCCAATAAAAGTGCTACTTCCGAAGCTCAAGAAGTAGCACTTTTGTCTTCCCAGATATCATTTTTATTTAACATTAATCTGCATTAATTGTCTCGTGAATATTCAATAATCGATTTTTCTTTTGATTTTTAAAAAATAATTGTATACTAATGGTGAATGCTTATTGCTGTTTTTAAATAACATAATTTATCAATTAAAATCAATTTACTATGTTATATTGATCTTTAAATGTTATATTTATCACTCTACACACAACAGAGAATAAGACACCTACAAAGTTTGATAGTATTTATCACTAAAACTATAAAAAAATATGTTGTTTGAGTTATGCGGTCCAACATGCCCCACCAGGCGGACCAACGTACCCCATCCATGGGACCACTTTACTAGGCTCTGTTAAAAAATTAATATAAAAAAACGTTTATCAATTCAACACTTCCAAAAAAATCTGTGGTGTTGAGATGTGTTTAGTGAAACTTAGTGTAGAAAATCGAACTGCTCATAAAATTTTTTGATGAGATAAAAAATGATAAGTAAAAAAGCGGACCAACATCCCCCACCTCCCCTTATATATCACTATTATATCCTATATTTATTTTTTCAACTATGGTGTTTTCAATATAAAAATTGTATTAATCATATTAATATTGTTCATTTATTATTGAAAATAACCAAAAAGTTATGTACTTAATATAATATTCCTTTTACTTCCTTTTACAAAAAAGGAAGGATTGTATTCGCGAAAAAAATTTCGCTCAAAAATCGACCTTAATTTCTATTTCACTCAGCCCCGAATGAATATTGAGTTTTTTTTTTTTTTTTTTCCGACTCGACCACACGTGGATAAGTGCCTAAGAATGTATAGACATGCAAAATATCCATAATGACGATTCCTGAGTTAATTACAACGAATTTTCTCGTGATGTCTGTATGTAGGTACTTATGTGTGTATCTATGTCGCATAACTCAAGAATGGTAAGTCCTAGAAAGTTGAAATTCGGTACGTAGACTCCTAGTGGGGTCTAGTTGTACACCTCCCCTTTTGGTTTCATTCCTGTGTTCCTAAAAGGCTCTTTTGCACCTTTTCGGGGGGAAATCATTGTTAATTTCGATGTAAACTCAAGTGGTGCTATAGTTTGGCGAACACTTAGCGATATATCGGCAGTCTTTTGGTCGCCAACTTGGCGACAAATTTGGCGATTTTTTAAAATCTGTTTGTGATGTTTAGAGAGTAAACTATTGAATCACATTAAAATTGCCAGTAATGGGGAAATTATATTAAATTGGAATAAAAGGAAGTCATGTGATGCACACAACTCTGTTTTGTAGCATCAAAAGCTTCATGCAAATAACTATATAGCACAAATATTACTTGTAGGTAAAGTAACACCAGACTTTTGGTCACCAAGTTTTATCCCCAACTTGGCGACAAATTTGTTGATTTTTTTTTTTAAAAACATTTTTAAATCTGTTTCAATTTGGCCACTGTTGGTGATATTTAGGGAGTAAATTATTGAATCACATTAAAATTGCCAGTAATGGGGAGATTACATTAAGTTGGAGTAAAAGGAAGTCATGTGATGCACACATCAGCTCGTTTTATTTTATATTCGTAAAATTATTTGATGGAACAATTCAGGGTTTCCGCTACGGTCGCATTTTTCGCATAATTCGAAAACGCTATCTGAATTGCGAAAATAAAGCAATGTATTTTCGCTTTTTTGCTCAAATAAAAGATAAATTAGTTTTTTTAAATAAAGAAGAAATGTATGATCCTAGAGAGGAAGCGTGCATGGCGATAATGAACTTAATCTTTTTTAAATCTTAGCTAAGATGTTTAAACTACAATTAAGTTCCATAACTATTAGTCTTATCCAGCATTATGTCCCCCCAAAAACTGCTTTATTAGGAGGAGGGGACTGCAACGTTCTAAGCACCAAACATGTTTTCTTTTTTTTATTTTATGTTTTAAAAAAATTGCTGTTGTACTTATTTCTTCAAGGATGTCACAAATGAAATATGAATTTTATTTTCAACTGGAGATGAAACACACTGAGGCATATATAAATATATGAGAATGTGTAACATTTTAGCTTTTATGCTAAAGAACTTTTGAACCCAGCTTAAACCCTGGAACAATTTTGATTTGCATTCAAAGTGCTTATTGAAATAGTAAACGTTGGTCAGAAAAAAAGAAAATGTCTTATGACAGTGCACCAACTAATGCATATATTTTATTTTTGAATCATACAACTTTCTAAACATAGCAAACAGAAGAAAAATGATTAAAACCAATGCTAAATTAACTCTATAAAATTGATAAAAATGTAAAATCAAATATTAGATATAACACATAAATAATGAAAAAACCTTACCTTATAAGTCTACATACTGTAATAATAATATCTTACATAAACTGAGCATATGTACCTACCAATGTCATAGTTTTCCTGCAATCAATTTCATTTTTTTTTTCTGCCAAAATTATTCATGGTTGTTCTTCAATGTATGATTTAAATTTTTAGGAATCTTACTACATCTGAAAAAAATCTGCTTTAGTAGTTATTGATTTCTCTAGCATGCCCTTTCCCTACTGTTTAAAAATCCTTCCTTTATTTATTTTTTTTTTTTACCCTGTGACATTTCTTCCTTGGTTCAGATGTCCTGGCTGTTTTTGATGAGGTAACGGTTCTGGTTCCGGCCACTTCTAGTTTATTTGTTTATTCTATCTTGTTCGGTTTTTATTTGTACAAGGATACAGGTCGTACTTTTATTCATTTCATTGTACAAAATTTTTGACTGCTTTTTTACAGTGTAAAATACTCATGTGTTTGAGAATAATAATTTTCTTTTATAGAAAATGATTTTATAATAAAAAAAACCATAGTAATAAAAATTAAATTCATAGCCATAAATTAGCTCATAGCCATAAATCCATAGCTCATAGTCGAAATTCAGCAAAAGGCTGAGAAATCAAAGTTATCAATTTTATGCCTGAAACTAAATTTTATCTACCAATTTTGAAAGATTGAGTTGATTGCTGTAATTCTCCATAATTGATTGCAAATGTTCATCTGTTAATTTTCTCCTTAATTTTTTTCTTGTTAATGTTCATGTTCACAAATAAAATGAACATTGTAACATACATGCTTGCTGTTTCCCCTGAAGGTAAGGATTTGTAGAACCAAAGCCCCAATTCTCAGAAACTTTATCTGCATATATTTTAGAAGACATATTGACTTGCAGATTCAATTGTATGCTTCCAGGGGCTTGATTAACAGGGTCTCCACATAGTTTCTTTTTTTTTTTTTCTAGATTAAAAATATATCCATTTGCCACAAGCTAGTGTAGACAAAGAGAGGATTAAAAAAAAAAAGTTTGTAAAAATATTGTAACCTGAATGTCAACGCTAAGATTGCTGAAAAATTACAGATAGTCCCTAACATTACGCTCGACACGTGCCATCAAAGAAACGCATAAAAATGTGCCAAAATTGCTTTTTTTTTTGCATGTGTAAGTTGAGTAATCTTTGTTGGAGAAGCTGCTTTTCTTTTATTTTTTCTTTCCTGCTTTCTGAGCATTTCTTTTAAAAAGAATTATGAAAAAAAATTTTTTTTTTTTGAGCAATCATGATTGTTTATTGTCCTCACTTGACCGTCCTTGGCGTTGTGGTTCCTTTTTCAGCTTGGACCAGGGGCCTCTGCAGCACCGCCGTCCTCTGCAGGCGGCGCGGCTGCTCCGGTCCTGAGCTATCCACTTCTCCTGGTCGGAGGCGTCCATGTCCTACACACACACTCACATACACTCACACACGCCTACGTGCATACACACAGGCCTACGCACACACACAAGCCTACATACATACTTACACCCACAACTATGCACATGTAACCGCCCAGGACGAGAGGCAGGCTTGGGAGACAGGAGCCGTTTCTAGAAACAATAACTCCAATAAGTAGGGTCCTGTTGCAGTTCGTGATTGCGAAAAACATAACTTGAATTCAAATTCCAGAATTGAAATTAATTTTCTTTTTTTTTTTTTTTTTTTGAGCAATCACAATTGCTTATTGTTCTCACTTGACTGTTTTGATGTCCTTTGATTTTATTTTCCCACCGCCACCCTCTGCAGCATCACCGTCGACCGGGTCCTCATGATGCTGCTCCTATAGCGAAAGCCGTCTCCAGGTTGCATCCATGTCCTACACACACGCGCATACATACACAACTAAACACGCATGCACATACACCTACGCACACACACATTCATGCCTGCACACAGACACAAACACATATGCCTACACACACATACACATACCCCCCCCCACACACACAATACATTCATATACACAACTACCCACACACTTATGCCAGCACACAGACACAAACACACATGCCTACATATACATACCCCCTACATACAAACACACATACCCCCCACACACAAACACACACGCCTACATACACACACTCGTGATTGCGAAAAACATAATTTGAATTCAAAATGTCAAAATTCAAATTAATTTTTCTTTTTTTTTTTTTCCATTTTTCAGTTAAAGAAAGTTAAATGCACTCACTTGCTACAGGTTGTGCACCTCTAACAGGGGTCCATCCAGTTCTAAATTGGATCTTCTCAGCAGTCCCCTCACAAAATTTCACATCTTAAAAGTGGCCTATTCACAAAAATTTGCTTCATACAAGTATCCATTCAACCTAGGAGACTAATTTTATTCCATGGCAGAATTTTCCCCTAATATTTTGGACGATTTATTTTGCTTTAGTATGATTTTGAACTTCTTAATGAAAGAACAACATTAATTTCAAAATTAGTAAGTGATGCCATCGTTCTAAAAAAAAAAAAAAGCCAGGGTAAAGAAACAAGAAATGGCAAAATTATGTACTGTAATATTGTTTTGAAAAGTATGCAATTCAGTTTAATTATTGAACTATACTTTTGTTTATATACTGATTTTTTTTATTTTTTAGAATTTTTCCATGCGTTTCTTGGAATGTATATTTAGTTCTGTTCATATTGACATTGCATGAAAATTTAAATTGTTCATCATAATGAGTAAGTTGTAATATTTTATCATTACAAATTATAATTATCTTGATTTTTCATGCTTTTTTTCTGTACAAATGAGTTTACTTTTCACATTCTTATGGTCAAAGGTTTAAAATTATCAGTAGCTGCCAATGGCACCCAGTGTTTTTTTTTTTTTTTTTCCAAAATATTTTACATGGTTGCAATTCCAAATTATGTATTAGATGCATAAATCAAGCAAAGATTTATACAAAGCTATATGTATGTCCTTTCACTACTCGGCTAAGTTACCAAGTACCAATTATGTTTTAAGAAGAAACACCGACACACATGTGATGAATTTTGAACTTGTTGGAATAGTAGTATAGACCTCCTTGTCCATATAATAGTTTTTAAAACTAAATTCCTGCTGAAATTTAACTGAGCATTATTTCAAAAATTTTGTTTATGTCAAAAATTTTACAAAAGAATTATTTTTGAAATTAAAAATAAATAAATAAAAGGTATGATTAATCAAGTTGGAATTAAAACAAATTATACCAATCTATTATAGTTCTAGTCTGCCAAACAAAAATAATTTTTAAAAGCAAATAAAACAAATGTGCAGGAACACTGCAGACACATGTTTCTGCAGTGGACGTCACACACTTACAAGGAACGTCTTTTTCAATGCATAAAATGTGAGCTAAAGAATGTAAAGACATTCGACAAAAAAAAATCAGACTTTTGTCCAATGCCTTTAAATCTACGAACTCACATTTTGTGCACTGAAAAAGGAATTCCTTGTAATGCCAAAACACGTGTCTGCACTATGCTTTTGACGTTGTTTTATTTCCTTTTATTGTTTAAGCAAAGGTATTTTTATATTTCTAAAACTAATTTTTGTTTGTAGCAAAATTCCATTTTTAACATAAAAATTCCATATTTTCTATACTTACCTTTTTTGCACAATTTTTAACAAAAAAGTTATGAACTTTGAGGACATTAAAATAAAGATTTATTCCATTGAAGCATTACAAGTTTCATTATTCTCAAAATTTAAGTTTGACTTGTAAATTTGAATTGTAAATGATTGCAGAATATTATATATGCTTGCGCTTTTTTTATAAATTTTAATATCTGTCTTGGACAATATTCAATTTTTTGTAACTACTTGGTATTGGCCGAGTATCTGATCAAAATTTGGCCGAGTTCTCGGTACGTCTCTAACTTTAAAGTAGGGATTGCAGTACTGGACCATAAATTCAATTCTGGTATTCTGTATTTTTAAAACGTGATATCAGAGTACCGGTATTTGAAATTTCTCAAAAAATGCTTGAAAACATTGTTTTGTTGCCACATTTCATAATTTTGTACAAAAATTATGTTATTTATGAAGACGTATCGGGAACAAATATAAAATGAATGAACAAATGTCATAATAAAAAATCAATATTAGAAAAAAAACAATGCATCTATTGAATTGTCTCTAAGCCGGGAACTTATTTGGCGCTCAACTTTCCTATAGTTGAAAGTACTTTTTTTGAATTCATGCAGGTTGGTGGTGATGTTAACAATGCATGATACACCTCCTCTAATTGTCTAGAAGTCCTTTATCTTCAAATAACTCGGTCTCTTGCATGTTATTTTTGGAAAAATCCTTTTGTGTGTGTGTTTCTTTTGTATTGTGTGTACTATTATAATAATTTTTTAGAAGAAATAGCTAGTTATAATTTCTTTCTGAGAGGCAATACTTTTCCAATATTAACATTATTTTCTCTTGAGCAGGAAAGGTTTGTGTTTGATTTTTATTATTAGCCCTTTTTGGTTTGAAATTTATGATAAACTTGACTAAAATTGGTCTTGTTAGTTTCTCTTATTCATTTTTGCATTCTTTTTAAAATTCTTTAATTATAACTGTGTAAATATCTGAAAATAAGTTTCGAATGATTATGCTTAACCTTTATGCAAATTTTCTAGTCACTGTATAATTTTTAAATATTATCTTCTCAAGTCTAAAGCGAGACATGAAAACAAACCGATACCAGTGACAACAAATTACCATTTGTTTTACAAACAAGAAAAAGTTTTTTGTCAAAATTCAGTTCAGTTAAAACAAATATAAAGAAAATATCGTAGAGTGTTACCGCAATTGATGGTTAGAATAAATTATTCATAGAACAAATATATTCAAAATTACACTTGAAATTAACTTTCACAAAAGGGGAAGTAAATGATCAGGGAAATAGAAAAAATAAAATCAGGGCGCACAAAGATACGATTCATCTAGTTATGAAAATATCATTTTTCAATCTTTCCACTATTGTTTAATGATATTCAATTAGCTCGTGCTTTTGAAGCCAAATTTTTTCATCAATTGATTTCTTTTTAAATGATACGGAACTAAAATCATTAAGTTAAATTGAAAATTCTTTAATTGAAACTATAATTTTCAACTAATACTGAAAATACAGTATTTTCGTCAGCAAATACCGGTATTACAAAATTGGTCGAAATACCTGTATTTGGTGTACCCGTATTGCAATCACTAGCTCTATCCAAAAGTTCATGAATCAATGAAACGGCACCACCAGACTTAGATAAAATGAAAAGCTTTCTGCGAACACAAATCCTAACTGGAAAATTTTCTGCAAATAACTATTTTGCCTTATTCACGCTTTTATACAAAAATATAAAAAAGGGGGGGAGGGAACTTTATTTTTATTTATTTATTTATTTATTTTAAAATAGCATATAGTTTATGCTTACTTTTCATTAACTGAAGAAAACTGCTTAAACTATTATTTTTTGCTCAATATCAATCACATGATCATTATTATTACTTTCATTTTACAGTGAAAAAGTTCATGTAGATCTGATAAAACATGAGCTACCTGCTTTTTACTTGAAAATTTTATGAAGATATTTGATTTTGTACACAAATCAACAAAACTACTTATTTGTTTGAAATTAAGTATTTCTGCAAAAATAAATACTGTATTTTCTGCATGTTATCTGTCAAAAAAGTTTTAAATTAGTGCTCCCCCCCCCCCCCCCCTCTTTCTACGCCACGCATTTGAACTCAATTTACAGCGGGAGTGATCATTCCGTAGTCTGTAAAGTTGTTTATTTTATGCATTTGAATTTTCCCCTTACGCGATCCAGGCTGTGTAAAATAAAAAACTATACAGTCATAGTAGGAGCGGTCTCGACTTAATTTGCAACTGTTGACTCCTTTGTCTTTTAAGTAATTAGCGTACTATAATCGCGATTTCAAGAAGAAATAATTATTTTTTAGATTAATTTTGCATAAGATTTAGAAGAAACAGAAATAAAATGTGGGGTTTTAAAAAAAAATTCATTTTTTTTTAATTAACGTTAGTAGTGAAAAATAAATTTCTGCAGAGCCAAAAATTTTCTGCGAACGCCGTTCGCGCGTTCGTCTATATTATGCAAGACTGGGCACCACAAACATTTGCTTTCTGTAACAACGAAAGAAAAAGCCAGACCTGGAAAAACCAGCAGAGCTTCATAGAATACAGAAAAATCCTCAAAATGGCTCTTCCGTCTAGTACCCCCCCCCATTGCCATAAGTAGAATTATTCCATAATCCCGAATATAAGCACCCCTCCAGCCTCCATGTAATTTTTTCCATCCCATTTCCATAAGCTTTGGATTCTCCCATCTGCAGGTTATTTTTTTTTCTACCAAAAGAAATGAAGTAAGCAATAATTTAAAATGAAATGAAAAACAAAACAAAAAACTTGCCAAATTATGCAAATCATCGGTTTCAGAGATTTATTAGATCTACTTTGTCTCGACGCCTTTTGATGCTCTGCAATGGCATCAAATTGTTTCTTTTTTGCTTATACTTTTTGGGGAGTAAAAAAAGAAAAACAAGATTTTGACTTATACAGAGCAAGAAAACTTTGACGACAGTCATGGAATAAAATTTCGAATATTTTGACCCAACGAAATTCGTCTTATCGGAAATAAATAACATTAATTCTCCATTCAGTTAGACAGGAATAAATATTCAATTCGACTTATCAATGTTTTTGGATCATTGAAGCTCGACTTACCAAACTTTCACTGTATTTCTTCAAATCTTATTTTTGCAATGTCCTAATTTTACTCATCCATCATTCATCTGTAAGAAAAAAAATTTAAATGCTTAATGACTTTTAAAGGTTTATTATTATTATTATTTATTTATTGATTTTTTATGTGAGAGCATTAGAAGATATATTTTTCCATGCAATTTGAATGTAAAACTTGCATCAAAATATTTGAAAACTTTTTAGTTTCTGATCATTTTATCATTTGAGTGTGTAAATACATTGTTCAAATGTAAAACAAAGTTGTTAGTGAAATAGGAAAATGATTTTTTTTTTCTTACATACTATTAACATTTGTTTAAAAGTCTGGAAATTGCCCACTTTTTCATCATCTAATGTTTCAGTGAATGAATTTCTTGTGTATTTGTTTCTTCATAAAAAAAAGTGGCATGTTTTTCGGAACAGTTTATGATTTTTTTTTTTTTTTACAGAGTTCATGAATTTTTGATCATTTTTTAATCCATTTTGTCTTTTAATTTCAGGAAAAAAGTTTATCCATGCTCACATCTTTACTAGTGTTAAAAACATGACTTTAGATTATCATAGATAACTGAATTATTAATCGATAAAAGTAAATCACATATTAAAGTAATCATGCAGAACGGTACTTATCCCTGGATGGCATCTTCTTCTTTGACTCAGAAGAGCTGGCCACCTGGTTACCAGGCCAGCCTTACTGATCTTTTCTTGAAGAAAAATCCTTTGCATTTTGGATCTGGAATATCGCAATTAGCAGCTGCTTCAAATTATATAGAAAAAATATCAACAATTAACGAAGCTCCTCCAAAATGCCCACACCCTGATGCCAAAGATAAGCCATATCCATGTGATATCTGTCAGCAGTACTTAAATTTGTGTAATAGTCTTCGAAATGATGGTGCATCAACAAATGTAACAAGACCTTGTAGTAGTCCAGTAATGACAAATTCTCCCTCGGAAAGAAAACCGATGAACCTTATGCCAAATCCCAGTGCTCCTCCTCCCAATATTGTACCAACCAGTGGAATTCATCCTTCAATGAGTGTTCATCCTGGGGCTGCTATGATGCAAAATAATAAGCCTAGACCAATACCAACTAAACAGTTTCCTTGCCCTGTGTGTCATAAATTATTCACTCAGAAAGGTAATTTAAAAACTCATATGATGATTCATACAGGAGAGAAACCATATGCATGTCACGCATGTGGTAAAAGTTTTACTCAAAAGGGCAACGTCGATACTCATATGAAAATTCATACCGGAGAGCGAGAGTACGGCTGTGAAGCTTGTGGAAAGCGTTTCACTCAAAAAGGTAATTTAAAGACTCATATCCGAAGTGTGCATACGAAAGAGAAGCCTTTTGCATGTGGTTTATGTGGGAAATGTTTTTCCCAGAAGGGTAACATGCAGACTCACTTAAGAACACATAATAAAGATGATAGATTTCCATGTACACTTTGCGGAAAAACATTCTCCCAGAAGGGCAACCTAAAGACTCATATGGCTCGTCATGCTGGACAAATTCCAACAAAACGTCAGTTTGGTTCTCGTCTAGCAAATAGAACTTATGTTGGGCAGTTGGTGAAAGCTGGTCAGCCAACAGTGCCTCGTATGCCACCATTTCCAATCCAGCCATCTCCTGTTTCTTCTCAAGCTTCTACAACATCACCATTAAATTCACCAACAACACCACAGCCTATGCCCACTCCTAATCAGAATAATCATCCAGATATACGTAGTCCGCATCAAAGCATGGGCAATCCATATTCTGAATCTCCAATTGATTTAAAACCTCCTTTGAACTGTCATCTACCACTTTCAAGGCCTTTGTCTTGCAATCAGCCTCCTGGAATGAATAACAATTCACCTAGTCCGCACCCATCTCACCTATCAAGCCCTTCCCCCGAGGATGAACCAAATTCCCGACAATTTATACATAGTAAATTATTTCAGCATTCAAACGCTTTGCATAGTCCAAACTATATGAATGATCAATTGCAGGAAATGCATCCTAATAATAATTTGATGCCTAATTCTCAGCAGTCTAGGATAACTAGCCCATTACCTATCGGAACTCCCGGTCATGATCAAAATCATGAGCGTGATTCTCGACCATTTTATTCTGCTCCACCTACACCAGTTCCAGCTCCCATGACTCCGGTCTCAAGATGGCTTCCCCATGGCTCAGCTCGTCATTATGATTCTTTTCAATCTCATGCTGGTCTAGGTTGCTATAGTTCAATTACTCCACATACCACACCGCTATCTCGATTATCTTTACTGGCATCAGGCTCTATGAATTCTCAAAATGGCCCTATGAATTCTCAAAATGGGCCTATGAATTCTCATTCTCAGAATGGTCCCATGAATTCTCAGAATCATAATAACCAGCCACTTGAAAATGGTGATGAAATGGAACCCAAGGAAGCAGAGTCGGTTCAACAACATTCACAGGAGCATTTTCAATCTCCAACAAATCCCGATTTTTCTCAATTGTTGGACTGAAAATATCATGGTCTATAATAATTCTTCAAGCTTCAATGACTCCAGTTGTACAGTGTAAGTTATTAGTATTTATAAACTTACATGTACAGAAGTTTTAAAAATGTGATGCTTTGTCAAAAAAAAGAAAAAAAAGTTTTGTTTTTAACTGCTATATGTTTGAAACTGAAGTGCCACTGGCTTAAGCGTTATAAGTTTTGCTTTCCTTTTTTATAAAATAAAGGCAAATGCATTACTATGAACAGTGTTTGGCATGTTTCAGGCATGATTAAATTGGGTAAACTATTGATTTATAGTGCTTTTTGATTGGAAAGTTATTGCTGTTATTAAATGAAGTAAGTGTGGAATAGAAGCTAACTCATTTTTCCCCTCATGTTTTCCCCCTTCTTATTATTGAAATTGTAGTTGCTATTTTAAACCTTTTATTGCTTTGAGTAAATATATATTGTTTCCTGTATGTCGAGAAAGCATTTTTTTCCCTCTCAAAAATGAAATCCAATTTCTTTAAGAATCTCAGTATAGCCATTGAGTTCTTTTAAATTTAGTACAATAAGTCCTTTTAAATTACATTTAATATTAAATATGCTTACATTTTAACATCTTGCTTAAATAGGACTGGGTGATAATTGAATTTCTTCATTATGGTTTCTTGTTAATCCAAATACATAAATTAATTTTAATGTGTCGTAGTTTTTAACATTGTATTTTTTTCCATTTATTTTTATGCAGTTTTAAATTTTTAAATAAAAGACTATCATAGAGATAAATATGCTTGAAGGGAATTCTCTACTATGAACCCCGTTAATATCAGTAGTTTACTGAAATGCACAAGCTATTTAAGTTATTCAATTTTTGAACCTCACAAGAAACAAACAACATTTAACAACTTAGCTTTGTATCTATCTTATCACTTGCTCAATTTGATTTTTTTTATTCAAATTTTTTAATCAGACACTGCAATCTGCAAAGAAATTCTTTTGATAACATCTGTTGATCAGTTTTATTCCTCTTCCATTGAAAAGTTGACTTTTTCAACAACTTGGTCTTGTGTTTTTTGTGCTTCTTGTCTGTCTGTGTGTGTGGGTTTTTTTTTTTTTTTTTTTTTTTTTTTTTAATGGTGTTCCTCACTCCTAACATTTTTTTTTTTTTTTTTTTTGTCATTTTATTTCAATGTTTTGCATTCATAGATCTTCTTTGCTTGCGACTAAATCCAATTTAACCAATCAGTTTGCAGTTGAAATTTAGTTTAAAATAAGGATTCATGCTTGTTTACTCAGTTTATCTCCATGATACCTAATCTGTAAGATCTGTGATATTTCATACATTAAATGTGCAGGACTACTGATGAGATGTAATTTATACTTAACACTATATAGTATCTTCTTTGTTGTCAATTTGTCAGACTATGATATGATATATTCCCCAGTCCTTTTTAGTAACATCATTTTGAGGTTAGATTATAATTGTTAGATGTATTTGAAATTTACATTTTTTAATTTATCTTCTTGATCTTTGTTTTGTGAAACTATTTTTTTTTTAAATATTTCTAATTAGTTGAATTTTGTGAGTTTCATATTTAAGGTTTAAATGCTTTCACCCCAAGCCTATAATTATGTTCCTTACTAATGTTTGCCAAACATGTGATTACATGCATTGTTATGCTTTTGTATAGTTAAAAAATTGTAAACCTACAAAAAATTACGTAAATTATTTGTTAGCTTTACTTTTTCAATTTTCTTTTGTTTTAAAATCATGCCTGATGCTTTGCCCCATTTCGTGATATACCGACGAAATATATCATCCAGTGAAATATAAGCGTCTAATTTTGTAGATATTTAACCATAAGTTAGCACATCTGTAAATTGTTGTGTAGTCACTTAGCTTCTACTTAAGTGATTATAGTAATGAATACTACTATATCAAATATTTACTGATGTATAAAATATTTGAAATATGTGGTTAGCCTAATGAAATATGCTGGTGACTTCATTAAAATAGACGTGCTAACTTGAAATCTGGCTTCTGAGTTCCAGATATTTTTATCATTTTTGTTATTGCTATGGTGTGCTTGTTTCTTTTGCTTATCTTCATATTTAACAAGCTTTTAGTTCCTATTTAATATTTTGAATGTACATTTCATAAATTTAAAGGGTTTTATCATTTTGGAAATGGTTTATGTACTATATAAATATATACATACATATACATACTTATATATATTAATTGTTTTTTATCATGCTTCTGAGCTTTGCTTTAAGTAGTTGTTGAAAATGTTTTTAAATCATACATGTAGTTAATGTTGGATTTTTTCAGTGAAATTAGTATTTTGGAAGTGGAAATGAAGTGTATTATTACCTGTAAGGTATCTGCAATTATGAGTTATGCATGTGATGTAAAGATCAAAAGGAAATTGGAACTCTATGTAAGTTTTAAGCTTATAGAGTTAGCAGGGTATAATTGTTTATTTTACGTAATAAATTTAGTGGCTATAGCAATCTAAATTTCATAGGTGCACATGATGTTTTGAGGCACATTAATCATTGGATTAGAAATAGAAAATTTAAAAGTTTTAGAATTGCTCTAGAAAAATCATTTTAAATTCGTGTAAATGTTTTACTGTCAGTGATATTATACTGCTAAAGAATTATAATTGCTTATATTCTGCAAGTTTTTAAAATTGTTATCTTATGTTAAATTTGCACTTATAATATCACTGACATTAGTGTTTATGTGTGCTGTTTGTATATCTGATATTAATGATTTGAAATTAAACCTCTGTGATGTTTTGACAAAATCATAGTTATGATGCTATGACAGTTCTGATCGCATTACATAATTTTTTACAAGTTATGTAGAATTGATTTGTGAGACAGTTATTCATTTATGCAAGAGATTTTTATTATGTATCATTATTTGTACAAAAATTCTTTCCAAATATGAATTTAACCCTTGGCACTAAATTATCAATCAAAATTTTAAATATATATATATATTAATATTATTTTCTTTAATAAAATTTCATAATTTTTATTGTTCAGTATTATAACTTTTGTTGTATTGATGTTTTTAAATGCAGTTGTTTTTTGTTACTCTAAGCTAAACTTTTTAATCAAAATATTATTTAAAATCCTACCTTTTTGAACAATCAAATCTTCGTATGTATCATTTTTTGTTAACTTTTGTTGCTTGTTTTCTATAATTTTTTTTTTTTTTAATTTTGCAGGTTTTTCCCGCATTAATTTAGTTTCTTGATTCTAGTTCTCTTGAAAATTAAATACTCGATTGCAATAAATAGTTTCACATAAACTTCTGTCCCCCCCCCCCCTCTTTTTTTCTTCTTCATATCATTGAAGTGCAAACAACATTTCAATTTCTTAAAGAAAAGTTTGTTGCAATATTCAACAGTTCAGCTTGTAAGGCCTCTATTTTTACAACCGATAGTCCCAAATGCATACTTCCAATTGTGAAAATGGTCAAAATAAAGTGCAGAGTTAAAGTATTGAAAGTTTGAAGGAAAAAAGAAAATTAGTGAAAAATCTAATTTTTTATACCAACCCCAGGTCCTCTAACTTATAATTAAGGAAAAAGCTCCTTAGGAAGAAAATTCCAACCGAAAAAAAATTTGAAACATTTGCAGCCAAAACTCAAGGAGATTTTAGAGTTCAAAATTTTAAGGAACTACTCGGAAGATGAGATTAAAACTTATTACGCTTTCAGAAGAATAACAGGTTGTCAAAGTAGTAAAAAAGAATAGTATTCATACTTTTCAATTATGTTTTTTATGTATTGCAATTGAAAAAAAATGCAAATGTTATGCTATGATACACAAAAACACACTGCAAAAGCTCTTACAGTTAAAAAAACACATACAATTCAGGGGTGCCCTCCCCCCTAAATATTGCAAGGATTCCCCCCCCCCAAAAAAAAAGTAACAGCCACCCCTGAAAATGAGAAAAATACCCCTCAAAACTACCAACCCGTAAAATTCAATGACGCAGTCTGCACCATGACAAACCCCTTGGTGGGCACCCCTATACAATTTTAAACCCTTATTACCCGCTATATTTCCCTCCAAAAAGTGTTATTGAAAGTCAGTGTAAAGTGGTGTTAGTCACAAAATGCTGTGTCCATAGGCAACTGGTGCTCCAAAAAAGCAGGGAATCAAAAGAGGTGTGGGAGTTAGAGGGCTCCTCCCCCCCCCCCCCCAAAAAAAAAGTTGATTCTCCCCCCCCCAAAAAAAAGTTGATTCCCCCCCCCTTTTTTTTGTAAAATTCAGCTTTAATTTATTTGATTTTCACATTACTGATTAAGTGACCTCGAGAAAATGGAAATTTGCTAGAAAATTGGGATGGATGACCAACGCAGACTCCCTTCCAATTCTAAGTCCCATTCTTATGAAATAACATGAGAAAAGCTCATTTATTTGGAATTTTTAGTTTTTATTTTCGTAAAATCAATTAAACTATCTGTTAAAAAAATTCTCAATCATTTGTTACAACTCTGAAAAGTGAGGGGTAGTTGTCCCACTGTACGAACCACTATGGCTGTGTTTCATACTTCGGTGAATATTGGATATTGAGCATACCAATGTCAAACTTAATGCATTCAAATTGCTTTTTCATCTTTTAGGGGAAATGGGGACCATTTAAAAAGTTAAAATTTTGTACTTTTTCACTATTCTTTTTTTTTTCTTCTCTTTAGACTTTTAACATTTTAACTCTTTCTCATTTTGACCATTCTTGCAATGGGAAGTATGTATCTAAGACTGACAGTTACAAAAACAGAGGTACTTAAAGGTTTTTTTTTTTTTTAAGTGCATGCATAATTTAATGATATTTTCTCTGCTAGCTTAATATTACCCACAATTTGATTTGCATGCTCCCTCTTATTTCTTTCACTATGTTTTCTGATGTTTTACCTCCGTCCCCCCCCCCCCAATCCAGCAACCGTTTATTTGATTTTTTTTTTCCTCCTGCATGGTGTGCAATTTGATGAATTTGTAAAAAAAAAATTGTTGAGTGTTCCGAAATGCACTTGTTATTAGCTACCACATCTTGATTGCTTCCAAACATTGTTTCATTCAAGCCGATTTACTTTGTTCATTCTGCAGTCTATACCAAACATTTGAATTTAATTACGTTTTTATTGTGATATTTATCATTAAATGAAATTAAATGCTAACTTAATGCATTTCTATATATTCTTGGGTATGTATCAAAAGAAGAAAGGATTTACTATATCTCTGCTGTAATATTTTTAAGTTAAAAAAAGTTAATTATTGAGAGTAAACTGCATTTATGAAAATATTAGTTAAGTTTTTCTGTAATAAAATCCACTCGAATATTTTATCTAATATGGAAAAAAAGTACAGAAAAACAGTATTGTTTTTTATACATAGCTTTTATGCATCAAAATTATAGTTAAACATTTCTGAACTAGAGTTAAAGTGTAAAAAAAAAAATGTCTTTATTACACTCATTATGCAGCTATAAAGTTCATTTGTAGCTAGTCATCATAAATATTATAGCATTTAATTATTTCTTTAAATTTCTTTTATAATTTTCATTGCTTAGCATGGCTATTTTTACCCCTCGCTTTTCCACTTTGCTTTCTTTGATTTGAGTATAATATTTTGATCATAAATATCAGAAAAGTTTTTTATACATTCTACTTATATAAATAAATAGTTCAACTTCCTGTTTGCATCAAATAAATATTGATTTGAAGTAGTATGTTTTTTCTCCAAGCTGAAAATATTGCTCATATCTGAAGCTAAATTTATATGCAGGCTCCTTCCTTGAATTCCATTTTCTTTCTATTTTTGGTATAACTGTTAATCTGAATATTTTGTTTTCAGTTGAAAATCGAATGGAAATGCTAAATTATGAGCCCGAATTAAGACTTTCTCATAATGTGTGGAGAATCTTATGCGTGTCGGTTTCTAAAACATTTCACTACAAAAAAAAAAAAAAAGAACTATTGCTTTGGCGGCTTTTGACAGAGGATGGCTAGGATACAGGGTTGTGCAATTCCCACTCAACAAAAATCCTTTTGTAAGTGGTTCCCACGTAAGTCCCATATAACATTTTGGTCTTGGTGGAAAGTCCAGTTGTGGATATTTCCCCAGTTAAAACATTGTATAGGTTTAACGGGCTGTTAGTTTGGTTCAACAGGAGTTCAACTACCCTATATGTTATTGGCACTACATCTGGCGTCTAAAGAACTATAGAAGCTGTACACATTTCATTATTAAATATAGTATTATATTCTTTGTATTGGTTCTCATAAATTACTAATGTATGTGAATGATTTGTGAGAAAGAAAAGAAAATTCAAATTTGGAACATTTTAAATGTTGATAAAAATCACGCTTTTTTATGCTGATTTAAATTATTGAAGTCTGATTTACATTGCCAGAGCCGACACTATGACTTTAAAAGGCAGCAGATCTCGACGATTCTGCCCCCCCCCCCCTGATATTTAGTAAAAATGCTAGTAACAACTGAAATTCAAAATAAATTCCTTTCAGTAATTCAATCTCTTTAATAAAAAATTTTATATCTTCAAATTCTTTGATTTTATCTTTTCATTATTTTTTTTTTCCCCTTCTCCATCTTTATATCATTTTGCATATTCCTTTTAGCCGGTGATATATAAATGGCAAAATCTGTACCTCAGAGCCAGAGGGACGCAAGTCCAAAAATTGCGATTTTCTGTTTATTAGTGCATTGTATGTAGAAGCCTATTCCTCATCAAGCCGATGTTAACGAAATTCTTTTTAAAAAATGTTTTCAATTTTTTACCAGTCCTGTGTATGCGCCAGAAAAAAGCTTGTCCTCTCTACTGTAAAATTACCATAATGTGACTTACGTTCCTCTGGCTCTGAGGTACAGAAATTTCCGCTAGTTTTTTCACCAAATTTATAGAATTAAAACTTCAGAAAATATTTAAGTATCTAAATAGTGCATTTTAAAATTTTTCTTGATTGATATCATGTTTTGAAATGTGTTAACAAATTAATGCTCTACAAATTTGTACAGTGTGAACAAATAATTGAAAAAAACTTGTTATAAGTATATTTTTTTTTAAATAATTTGTGATGCTTTAAAGGTAGTTTGACTGTTTTTAGTGATATATTTTTTTATTCTGTTATATTTTGCATTTGCAGATGTATACTTTTTAATTGTAACTATTAATTAGTCATGGTTTACTTGCTACACAAATATCTTGTGTTATATCTGTTTTTTACTTTTGCATTCTGGTGTTGTTACTAATTATGTTAATGCATTGGTCTCTTTCCCTGTGATTTGTGTGCCAACTGTACTAGTCTATGGTATAGTTCCATTTGTCTAAGTTTTTCTGGAACAGAAAAGTACTAAATTTACAAACTTAGTCGGGATATTTAAAACTGGCAAATAGTTTGAAGTGGCCGATGATGATGCTTAATTTCAAGTGATTTTTCATATTACAAAATTATTAAAACAATGTTAATGTGTTTACATAATATTTTGTGTGTCCAAAAATACTTGTGAAATTAAAAACAAAAAAATGTCCTCAAAGAAAAACAAGATGCAAAGTCTCTTTAAACTCCTAATTTTGCCATTTATTGAGAATTTCCCTATTTTGTGTTGTAAAATATAGCTTGAGTTGGTAGTTGTCGATTCTAATGTCTGCATTTGAATCCTTATGAAGAGAGAATTTTATTTTTACTATGTGTGTTTCAGTTTGTACTTGTAACAACTAAAATTTTACATCATTTCAATTGTTTAAAATAGTTTTTAAAAGCATTAAAAAAAAATTGACCAAAATATATGTAGTGTTTTATTCTAACATTAAAAGTTTGAAACGATACTCATTTTACTATGTGCTGTAAAAATGTTCAACTAAGCAATGCTCAAATTTTAAAGTTGTTAAATATGCTTTCTATGCAGGGTTCAAATGTATCATGATATTTTTGAAAATATCCAATATTTTGATATGTATCGGATATTTTAATATATATATCCGATATCTTCAATTAGCACTAACTTAAGTCTTCAAAATAGTAAATTCATCCCCAAATCACTCTTTATCTTATATTATAATTACAATATATGTAGACTTCAAATTAAGACCTTTCATTATTTATGTGTAATATTTCATTTTAAAATTTACATCAATTTTTATGGAGTTAATTTAGAATTAGCTGTTTTTCATCTCATTTTTCTTTTGTTAGCTACTTTTATAGTTATATGATTCTTAAATAAATAATATGCATTAGTCGGTGCACAGTCATAAGACATCTTCTTTTTCTGAGCAATGTTTAATATTTAATTAGGCGCTTTTAATATGAATCAAGATTGTTACATTACTAATAATTTTATGAATATAAAATAAAAGTATAAAAGGGATATTATATTACTTTGTTATATTGTTGATGTATTATACTACATCTCAAAAATCTAGTACACAACTTTTTGGCTATTTTTAATAATAAATGAACAGTATTATTATGGGTAATATACTTTTTATATTGAAAATATCATAGTTAAAAAAATAAATATCAAAATATCATGATACTTTCAAAATAAATATTGGATATATATCATGATATATATCGGCAAAGCCTGTATGTATGGAAATTATTTAATCTTTATTACTTTATTAGTTTGAGTGTTTGGCAAAAAAAATAACGCTAAAATTTCAACAATTTTAAAAACGTTCATATTTTTTTATTTGTGGCATGCAACTTTAAAACTGCAAGATAAGTTCAATCATGTGTTGTAATAAAATACGCTTCTAGAGTTTGTAGTTAGGATAATAGTATCTCTTAGATTGAAATTGCTACTAATACTCTTGTTTTTGACTTGAATTAATAAATGTCAACAAATTATACATAATGGTTTGACTTGAAAACATTGCATTGATTCCAAATAGAAAAATCCCCCCCCCCTCCCCCCATCAACCTTAGATTCTCAGCCATGTTTCTAATCCTGCTACAAAGCTTTTATAAAATTTTAAGAGCCAACAGCACATGGTTTTAACTTTTTTTAATGTTTAATTTGACCTGATTTAATCTTTTGTTAAGGTCTAAATCATGCATGTAGTCTATGAAAAAAAAATCATTGAAATTTTTTTTATTAAATATTTGAAAAAAAAATTCTTTATATAGCTTATTAAAATACTTGATTATTTACTTAAATTTTAGAAATTTATTTCATAAGTGTTGGGAAAAGTTTTGGTGATAATGATGTTTTTAGGACATTAGTGTTTTCAAAAATATAGAAATGTTTTATTCTTGGAACAAAATGGACATAACATAGAAGGATCTGATCTGTATGTATATATAAATGCGTGGCAGTTGACTGTACAGTTTGACATGTAGATAATTGTCCACATTGGCAGTTTTTTAGCGAAGTATATTAATGTTTCTTCTTGTACAGTTCAAAATGAAGAAATGAAACTACAAAGTAACATCCAGCAGTGCCAAGGAATTTGTTGCAGTGTCTGTGATTTATCCGCTGTATGCTTCTTCAGTGTCAAAGTTTTTTGAAAAGTTCCTGTGTGCTTTTTTCCCCTTGTTTCTGGATTGGGTAAAAACAACTAGTATCATTTTATTTATCAGCTATTTTTGTGAAGAATGTGCTTGCCTTGTCTTTGTGATTGTGGTGTCTTTTACATCAGAAGCGATGTAGATATTGTTATGCATTGGCTGATGATTGTTAGAGGTGTACGATGCTATTGAATTGGTTTATTAGGTTATAAATTAAAAAAGTTCAACCTTAGTGTGTGTGTTTGTGGTTTTTTTTTTTTTTTTTTTTTCTTCAGTAATTTGAAATTTTCACCAACTGAAATGAGACAGTGAGAAACAAATGGGTGTTTGTGCCAAAATTAAAAATTTGAAGATAACCAGTATAAAGGGAAGGTGAACCATTCCTCTGTTTTGGGGGCAGTGGCTTAGCTAGGAGGGGCGATCCACCCCGGGTGGCATATTTTTAGGGACGGAGATTCAGCACCTGTTATGTTGATAAAAATATATATAAATTTGGGAATCATACTTGAAATATATTACTGGAGGTAAAGGAAAAAAACTTCTTCAAAATTTAAGGCTTTGTTGTCAGGCACGTAACTAGAGGGGGGCTGACGTGGCTTGTGTCCCCTTGCGCCACATTTTAGGGGCGCTAAACTGGCAAAGTAAATGCTCAAATTAATTTTTGTAAAAAAGAAAAGAAAAATTATATTACAAGTCCAAAAAAAAAAACTCTCAGTGCAGATGCAGGCAGAAAGTTTGCATGGTTTAATGTGGATAAAGACTGGTAATGATAGACCGAAAGAGAGTGAGGCGGGCGCAGTCAACAGCATGAAAGTATTTTCTTAGAGTGACTAGTACTTGTTATATCTTATTTAAAGAACCTGCCTCTCGGAGGAGGAATATAAGAACAAAGCTATGGAAAGTACGAAACAGCAGAAATGCTCAAATATCATTTTCTACAATTAAATGTCATAAAGCTGCTCACTTGATGTCTTCCTCTCATAGAGCTTGTCTACCCCACTGGCCTAAGGTAAAATAGTTACTGTTCCATTGGCCTAGTTTAGTTTACAATTTTTCTCATTCTTGGTGATAATGAACTACGCACTATAGTAATGGAGATTCAATTTAAAGTGCGAGAGGCTGCCCATTTTTCTTTAGAAAATCCTAAGGTTTTTAGAGATAAATTCAGCTAAGATGAGAAATTTTAGACTTAGTTTAGACATATTTTTGCCACCCACACAATATTTCAAATATGCTTAAATCATCTACTTCAATTAACGTGTTAGAAATCAACTATATTTTACACCTCTCAAATTTTGCTTTGATACTTTTGATGCATATTTATATTTATAGTAGAAACTCTTATCAGGCTCCCGTTTATCCAGACCTCCGGCTTATCCGGATCAAATTTGTAGAGTTAAAAAATATATTCACTAAAATGATAATTCTAAATTAATGATATTAAGAACGAAATTATAAATGTGCCAAATATTCGTTTATTTTGATTAAATGCACAACTGCTATATATAGGTCGTACAATAAATTATAGTCATCTAATGAACTACGTGACACATTTGGAGTGTCAGTCTGACACCACTGCAGCTGAACTATTAATGATCAAGTATTTGCGAGTAACAATCCTATGTAATTTTGCTCCAAAAGATCGTTTTTTGCTGCTAATAAAAGATAAGTCTTCTTATTTGCGAATTAATTACTGCTTATTATCCGTACTATCTGGATTTTCATTTATTCAAATTGCCTTCGGCCCAAGTTAGTCGAGATAAATATGGTTGTACTGTAAATGGAAATAACCTGGAAAGAAACTCACTGAAAACTAATGTTAATATGCTTAAGATTAGTATTTTTTTTTAAAAAAGTTAATAGAAAGAGTTTTAATATAAAGCACATTAGGTATCTGTTTTTCTAAAAATGTTTTTCAGATGTATGCTAAATACCAGAGGTGGGGAACATGCGTCCTTTATAAAAATTAACTCTTTTAGTTATTAATATTTAACTATGCTGATTGTGACAATTAAAAATGTTGCATATAAAATTTTCAAGGTAATGTTTAAGTAAGACAATCTATTCGATTCAAGCTATTGTAAGTTTTCGAATTAAAGTCTATATACTAAGTAGTAGAATTAATTTCAAGTGAGAAACAAAAACAAATATCCCATTTAATTTTTCATCGCAGTTAAAATTATTTCTCACGTTATTGCAACATATTGTTGGAATACTGTTATTTTTCTTACAAATTTCTTCATAGTAGTATAATATAAATACTTAAAAATAAATAATTGAAAACATTTCTGTTCTTTTTTTTCATTTGAAGTGGTAATTTTAAATTCGCATCTTAGTACTTTTGAAAAAAAAGTAACGTCAAAGAAATTGTGAAAAGATGCATGTGGCGGGCCTGCGTCCAGGAGACTTCAGAGCACCTACAACCTTAAAATTTTGTACAAAATTACTTCGAGCCCCAAGGATTTGAACCTGGGGTTGTTTACTTTAAATGTCTAATTAGTTTTTTTTTAATTAATTTTTTAAGCTAAAATTTTGTATAAATTGCCTTTAAAGGGATGAAAGATTTCTCACATCCCTTAATATTTCATGTTGTTCCAAAAAGATTTTTTCTGAATCAAATAAAGTTTGTAACAATTTTATCATTAAATTAGAACAGCAGCTATAAGGGTTTCTATTTAAGCGAAAAGTCCTATGCTCAGTCCGGAGCTGAAAAGCAAAATATATTACTACAGACCACGAACTTAAAAGCAGTTTTTCAAACGTACAAAACTGCCGTTTGGCAATGCTCCCCCTTAGTCCCTTTAGCACCAGCAGCTACAGCTGTGCAATAGGGTGGGGCGAAAAATGAAAAGTTTTTCCGATCAACTAGTAATAGTTGCCAAAAGTTGTCTTATGTGATAGTTAGCTAATGTGCAAAATTTGACGAAAATCGGTTAATATCTTCAGGGGGCGCTGCGATCGCAAAGTTTTAACATTGTTTTTTTCCTATAATATCATGGTTTCAATGTAAAAATCATGCTTTTTTCTAACTTTAATTTCACCTTTTTCAACTCTAAAGGACATGTATGTATTAAGAACATATAGAATAGCTTCCAAAAGAAATTTGGTCACTAAACGTTAGCATTAAAAGAAAGCAATGCATGGTTTTGTTGTAAAAACTCCGTAATTTGAAAAGACACTGCCTTCGAGCTCTTAGAATCATGTGAAATGCCATTTAAATACGTCATACAACCTTTAACTCTAACCGAGAAAAGTTCCAGACGTATTTCTACAGCATCAAGTGCACAGCACAGTGTATGTTTATATTTTCAGTGCATTGAAACGCCATCTCTAACACCATAATGAGCGGAAAACATTCGAAGGATTATTGTGCTGAATCAAAAGTAAAAACAAGGAAAATGTTAAAAGATTCCATTTTCGGAACACCAAAAAATTTGTCTGATTCTGTGTTACCTACGTATGAAGATGTATTTAAGTATTATTTATTTCTTGCACACGAAAAGAAACAGTTTAGTTCTTCCAAAGAGCCCACAGTGACTGAGATAGCAGAAGACGTAGCCACGAAGTTAGAAGAGATATGGCATCGTTCCTCTATTCCTATAGTTTCACATAAACGAATCGTTCAAATGATTCGACATTTTCACGGCAAATATAAAAACCTGAAGAAAACTATGAACAAAAAATCTGTTAAAACAAATGCGTTTAACGCAAAGATGCAGTTATTTTCATCCGAAGCTCGAGAAAAACTTTTCGACATCGCTTGTTGTAAATGCCGTTTCAGTGCGTGTAACTGCGACAAGACTCGCAAAGTTCCTTCCAAAGAACAACTTTTTCTTTTTGATCAGCGTGGTGATAGAAAAATGTTTATTGGAAACACTGATATTCAAACCACAAGAAAATTAAAACTGAGTTTTGAACGAAAAAAGAAAGAAGAATCAAGAGCGAAGAGGGAAAGCATAGTTAATACCCGTGAAGAAGGTTCTGAAGAAACAGAAATTGATAAAGAATATTCAATAGAAGGTACGGACGAAAAGGATCCTGAATTTATAGTTATAAATTATAAAGCAAGCACTTCGCAAGCAAGAGTCAGTTTGAACAAATTTTCTAAAACGTGTGACCGATACGGTGTTTCGAATAGATCAGCAGCCGCGTTGGCATCATCCATATTAGAAGACGTGGGCTTAATTTCTCCTGAAACATCTTCAAATATAATTGATCCAAGCAAAGTGAAACGAGAGCGTAAAAAAGTGAGAAAAAATCTGCAAGCTCATCACCAAGGGCCAAAATGTGCTGATGTACAAGGTCTGTACTTTGATGGCCGAAAGGATAGTACATTGTTCTTGGAACAATCTGTGTCCGGCAGTTGTCATCGAAAAATAATTATTGAAGAACATGTAACACTGGTTATGCTGCCAGATAATAAATACTTAGGACATATTTCGCCAAATCGATCAAACGCAGAAGGAATTGCAAACGGCATACTGGATTTCATTGTCGAAAACAAAATTGATATTACTCAGTTGTGCGCCGTCGGATGTGACGGTACTGCAGTAAATACCGGAAGAAAAAGTGGCGTGATTTTACGCCTTGAAACATTCTTTCACAGACCATTGCAGTGGTTAATATGCCAGCTTCATGGCAACGAATTGCTGCTTCGCCATTTAGTAGAATACTTGGATGGACCAAGTACTAATCCCCGAGGATTCAGCGGTCCTATTGGCAAAATGTTGATAGGCTGCGAATCACTACCGATAGTGAAATATAAAGCCGTTGAGTGCAATATTCAAAACATGCCAACTATCGACCGAGGGGACCTAAGTACTGACCAGAAATATCTACTGGAAATATTTGAAGCCGTTATTAGTGGCAACTGCTCCGTACACCTTTCTGAAAGAGTACCTGGTTCCTTGAGTCATTCTAGATGGCTCACGACAGCCAGTCGGATTTTGCGTTTGTACATCGGCACAGAATATAAAACAGCAAATTTAAAAATGCTTGTTTCATTCGTTATTAAAGTTTATACACCTTGCTGGTTTCTAATTAAGAGCAACTCAGCATGCAAGGATGGTGCACGAAACTTGTGGCACGTTATTCATCTGTCGCGTTATTTGCCAGACGACCTGTTACATGTCATCGATCCAGTCATTCAGCGGAACGCCTTTTTTGCACATCCTGAAAACATCTTGCTGGCGATGTTAAATGATGATCGAAGGCATGTACGGCAGTTAGCTGCTCGTCGGATTTTGAGAGTACGAGACACTAATTCTGTGAACAATAATGATATCCGTACTTTTACCATCCCTGAGCTTAACTTTTCTTCTTTCGACTATGTCGACTTGATCAATTGGCAGTGTGAAGAAGTGCTTATAACAAGGCCTCCTATAACAAATATACTAACTGAGGACGAGCTACATGACTTAGTGAAAACCGGAGATGTTCCTCATTTTCTTCAAAACATGTGCAAATTTCCTTGTCATACTCAATCTGTGGAGCGCTGCGTAAAGTTGGTGACGGATGCATCTCTGACCGTAAGTGGAATAAAAGCCAGGGATGGTTTCATTCGTGCACGTTTAGAGGCTCGAAAGGAACTGCCTTTCTTTGAAAGTAAAAAAGACTATTTTCGTAAAAGCTCTAACTGTGACACATAAATTTGTATCACGTATGTAGTGTAAATTTTTACAGATTTTTGAAATTGTTTATTATTGTTTCAATAGTGCTGTTTAATTTTATTTGCCTAATGTATTTGCATTTTCATAATTTTTGTGTCACATTTTGTAAAATTCATCAGTTTTTACTTAGTATTGTCCTAAAAGTCACTATTTTTTACTTTTTTGTTTCTTTTTAAGATGCTGGAAATATAAATAAATAACACAAAAGAACTTTCATTGTTTATTTCATATGCTTTCAGTGCATAAATAAATCTTATGAGTAAAAAAATGCCATGATTTAAGTTAACAGCATTATTTTTCGTATTTTAACCATGAAATCCGGGAAAAAATCTATAATAAAACTTTGTGACCACAGCGCCCCCTGAAGATATTATCCGATCTTCATCAAATTTTGCACTTTTGCTAACTATCACCAAAGACAACTTTTGGCAACTATTACTAGTTGATCGGAAAAACTTTTTATTTTTCGCCCCACCCTACTGTGCAAGTTGGTTCAAGTTAGTTTGAAACAAGGAAAAATACTCTTCAAAGCATTTTTTTTTTTTTTTCAAATATCATCTCATTTATGCATATTTCTATCAAATTATTTTTATAATTTCGGGGAGGAGTGGAATTGTGTTCAAAAAATTAGTTCTTCACTTAAACTCTATTTTCTATGGGAGGGAGAGGGGAATTTTCACTTGGTTCCAAATGGAACTCGTAACGTGTTTTTCAACCCGATTCTTTCTGACAGACGATTTAAATCTTCGCGAATCAAATAAGGATGCAAAGCAATCCTCGGGGGTTGGTAGCGAGCAGGGAGCAGAGCCACCTGATAAAAAAAAAAATAATGCAACAAGTTGTTAATTACTCCCTTGTGAAATACAAAATAGTTTTCCTTGAAAAACTTCGTATGTAAATTAATAAATAAAATATTTAATTATTTTTTCCCACTATCGAAATTTTAAAAAATGCAATCCAGTGATAAAACTGTATAAAAATTTATAACTACGTAAAATTCGCATTTATAGGCTTATCAACACATGCGGCCTTCTTATCTCTGCCTAATTTAAATTTATATTTTTTAAATAATTTATTTTTTATGGGGGGGTCACCGAAACGAGGTCTTGCCCCTGCTCGAAAATGACCTAGTTACGTCCCTGTTTGTTGTGACTACAACTACTGTTCTCAGTGTTCAAAGTTGAAATATTTCCGCGGTGAGCACCGATTCTTCCTCATTCCCTTAACGTCCATTAATAGACTTAAATTGTTCTTTTAAAACGTAACTTTTGGAAAATATTCGAGAAAAGAACCTGACTTCCAAACATCACAAAAGCTAAAACTGACATCAGTTTTGATGAAGATTCGGGAGAGAACTCCATGTCTCTAAACGTTACTCTTAACTGCAATTTTTGATGTAAATTTAGAACATTTCTTCGAGATAGGCACCTAACATCCCTAGCCCTTCCTTCGTTAGGAAGAATATGGATTAAATTAGTTCATTTTCTTCCTTAAATGAAGTTTTAAATTTGTTCAATAATTTTTGATGGTTTAATGTATTAGATATGTCTCAATGAAAGGGTGGCAAATAGAGGAACCGCCCGGGCGGCAGAAACTATAGCTACGTCACTGTTGTTACTAGTATTCCTGGTAGATGCATATATAGAGTACCAGTGCTTAATACAGAGTGATTTAGGAAAACTTTTCAATGAAAGCCCACCTAGGGCCGGAATTTTGAAGGCATTTTACTCAAAACTTGAAAATGTTCACTTACATCCATTTGCTTCACACTGCATCAAAAGTTAAATTGCACTCTCCAAACAGCCTTCTTTAAATACACTGAAACCTGCAAATTGAACCCTTGCAACACAATACTTTAGGATCAACTTATAGAGGTTGATGTAAAAGACAAAAGTAGTCAACTTTACAGGTTTTACTGTACTTTAACAGCATTATCTAGCCCACAAACAATTCAATTGTTGCACCTTGGATGAGTTGCCCAGATAGTACAGAGTAGTTGTAAATAGTTGTAATGTCATGCTCAGTTATTCTTTGAAATGACAGAGGAAGATTAGTGTAGCAGTTTGACTAAAAAGAGGGATGACATTCATCATTCATAGCTTGTTCTAAACTTAATTGTTAATTCTACTGCTAGAAATCCCTGTGGTTTCTCAAGTAGTGGCTGTAACTGACCAGTGTTTCTTAAATTACGTGTTGTTTTGTTTTTGGTAAGATATAATGTGGTCTATTGGTTGAGACTGCTCTACTTCACTGGAATTCTGGATTTGATCCACATATGGATCATAAGAAAGTGGTGCCCCAGCCCAACCCCCTAGCATCATTTTGGTGATCATTCGGGAAAATTCTACGCAACTAAATGTGCAACAGTACTAAAACATAGCAGACCAAATTTGCTGATTGAGGAAATTTTTCGAAGGTCGCAGTGACCCCCCCCCCCCCTTTCTATGCAGAGAGCAAGGAGTACCACAGCAATGGGGAAGCTGTGAATGAGAAGAAAAAGGTGGTTAGAACTTATTTTTGTATACCTATTAGAAAAAATGGGAATGGCTCTCAATATGTAAAGCAATGAGACCAAAAAAAGAGGCGTCTATAAATATACATAATTTATTAACTAAAATTTAAAAAAAGCTGCTCATGGAAAAGCATATCTATTTAAGAATACCTGTCAATTTTCATAAGGCTGCCACAGATATGTTAAAAAAGGGGGGAGGGGATCAAGTTTGCTACAGAACATACTACTGTTATAGAAGTTTTAAAAATACTGTTTTCATTGCAAAAAAGCAATTTTAAGTTTCGCCACCGGCAAACAAATCAAGTCAAGTTTCGTGATTCATTTATTTTAGCCAAAAACCTCTGTATGATTACTTCTGGATTTTTCAAAATACTTTTTAGCAAATGCAAGGCCATACAACAATAGAATATGAAACGATTCAGATTTAAATTATTTCAAAAAAAGGGAATGAAGTAAAAATTTCGAAAATGCTAATGATGAACTGAAGAAATCCCCGATTGAATTTAAGAATAAGAAACAAAATTAATCATAATTGCAAAAATAAAAAAATGATTTGTTATATTTCTGTGACAGCCTTGTACATAACATACCCAATACAGTACACATGGTTCTTAACTTTAAAAGTTTTTAATGAACATTTTAATAACATTGCACCATAATAGAATATTTTGTAAATTGTGTGTTAATAACAAACACCAGAACGTAGTTTAAATTTTGGTTTTGATTATTATGGGAGCAAACACTGCGTGTGAAATAAAAAAAATTTTGAGTTTTTTCAAGAAAAAAAATGTAGCTAAGATAAAAATTAAATTTTGAAAGCATTCACTTAAAAATATATAATAAGTTATAAAAATGACACTTAACATCAAAAGATAACAGCATTTTTAAGTTTTAAAAATAGCAATGATATTTTATGATTTTTTTTTTTTTCTTTTTTTTCGTATTGTAAAATAGTCAAAAATAGCAAATTAAGCTCAATAGAATTCTTTAAAACTTGGTCAATGACAAAAATAAGTTTATGTTCTAATATTTTTTTACAATAATAAGAACATTGATATCACATGAACAACATTTTTGGAAAAAAAAAAAGTACAACGCTTCTGATTTAGGAATGGTTTTAGAATTTATACTTTGACAGCATCCTAATCCTTGATGATGATGCACAATACATGCAAAAAAATATACATAATAATCTAAGATTATTACACCAAGCAATAGTTTTCAATTTCTTAAAATATGTGAACTGCTAAATGAAAAATTATCATATAAGCTTTGTGCTACAATATGATTAAGGTGAAAAAACAACGTAAATAAAGCACAAATATTCGAGAAAATGCAGCATATAGCTATTTCAAGGCTACAATGGAGCCTCTTCAACAGTGCAAAAAGCTCACCAACACAACCAGAAGTTGCGAGAGAACTGAACCAGTCTCTCGCAACTTCTGGTCAGTTCTCTCGCAACTTCTGGTTGTGTTGGTGAGCTTTTTGCACTGATGAAGAGGCTCCATTGTAGCCTTAAAATAGCTATATGCTGCATTTTCTCGAATATTTGTGCTTTATTTACGTTGTTTTTTCACCTTAATCATGTGAACTGATAGAAAATATTAAAACAAATACATGGTCATCAAATTATATGTGCATCTTTAAAGCTTAAATTTTAACCCTAGAATATTAAGTTCATAAGCATATTGACTTTTTCAAAGAAACTAATCACTTAAAATAACACACAAAAAAAAAATCAGAAACAAAGATTCAAATACTGGTTTTAAAATTTGATTAAAAAAATTTCCCTATTTATTTATGAATACTAGAAGCATCAATTTTTCAATAATTTGCTCCATGTTTAATACCGCTTGTTAACACCTTTGCTTGCTTGCTGGTGTCATTTCGAATTTTTGTAGGGGTGAGCCAAAACGTGTATACCCAATGTAAATTATACCAAAATACAACAAAACCAAGCCCAATTAAATAAAAGAAGTTTGATGTAATTAGAACAACACTAACTGTGCTGACTTCCGTCTGCTAGTGTAAAGTAGCATTTGTGTACTAACCTTTTTTTCTTTTTCTTTTTTTTTTTGAAAATATGAATTTCAAGCTGATAAAAATTGCCTTTGTAGCTCACATATACCACAAAAATATTAATCAAAATTTAAAAAAATATTTAGATGTCCTGTATGCGGCATAAAAATTAGTTTTCTTCAAAAATTGATTTTTTGTGCATGTTTTTTTCAATCAAATATAAATTTTAATAAAATATAAAGTTCAAAAATATGTTAGAGAACAAGTTTTCATTCAGAATTTGCAACTGAATAATAAAATAATAAACAACTTTTTATCAACTTGAAATTTTGAATTTCCAAGTTTCTTTTTTTGAATCGACCTAGTACCGAAGTGCTACTTCACATTTTCAGGGGCAAGTTGGGAAGGGTTGCTGCAGTTCAAAAATTACCTAAAACCAATTATTTTCATATAAAATAAGAGGTATAAGAGAAAAAGGAAAATATGTATTCATTTTTCTGGAATACCCTAATCTACATATCTGCATGGTAATAGTTATTTAAAACCCAATATTTTAAAATTGTAACTTGATTTGCTATATTTATTTAGATGCAAACAGTTTTGACAAACAATTGTTCTTTTTCATTACAAGAGATCAGATGAAATGGTAAAAATCAAAACTGTCATTAAAAGATAACATAAAATAATCAATAAGTATAATTACACTTGCAAAATTCATTCCATAAACATTTGTAGCTTGTAAAGAAGAATACATTGGATAATTAATACTCTAGGGCTAAGCACACGCAACATAATAAATTTTGTAATATGCATAATTCTATATGTATGATTGAAACAGAATAATAAAATTTATTCGTTGTAAAGGAAAATGTCAACTAAGAATTCTGCAAATTATGATTTATGTACATGAAATTTAATGGGAATTAAAAAGATGCTTTTAGCACTAGAATGAAACCAAAGTTTGATAAAAAGAGTATCTTGATTATGATGCAGAATGAACTAAACTATATCACAATAACAATCAATAATATTTAGCAGTATATCCTGTTACATAAGACTTAGTGTGCCCACAAAACCAGTAAAAATGTGGAAACTTTCAAAAGATTAATTATTTGGGAAAAAAAAAATTTCTTCATCATATAACTAACTATTGTTGTAGTGCATTATCCATCCATTCTGTGAGAGGGTGATTCCTTCATTGACAATTAAATTAGCAAGACAAAATTATCATGTCCAATTACACACCATTATCACAAAGAGAACTCTTCTTTATGGTTAGATTAACTATGGAAGATTTAAACTAAAAAAACTCAAATTGTGGCTAGACCTGTATCTGCGCACCCGCAGTGAGGGGGAGGGGCACATCCCTAAGAGTCCCAGCGGCCCAAGAAATTAAAAAAGCAAGTGAAAACAACCAGAGTTAAAACTTATTAACATTGCAAATATACACTGATGGCCTATGGGGAGAGTCCCCACAGATTTGTTGCAGAAGGGGGCTTGATTATGGTTCACATTTTTAATACCCTACAGTAAAATTCTACAATGAAAGCATTACTTTTAATGAAATTCGTTTTTTTTTTTTTTTTTTTTTTTTTTTTTTTTTTTTTTTTTTTTTTTTTTTTTTTTTTAAATGTATTGGCACAGAAGTTACTTAGATTATTTTGTCACTTAATGATTGTTTTATTTATTTTATTTTTGAATGGCACACTTTATCTTTTTGCATAGAAAATTCAATTTAATTCTTGAATAAGTTATTAAATTTAGAATTTAGATTAAGTTTAGAAAAGTAGGAAAAAGGCACCCCGAGTTTTATTAACAACTAGCCGGAAAAGTAATACTTTCAAGTTCACATAGCTTCTTTGGAAAATTCAAGACATAAATATTTTGTATCAAGAAAAAAGTAACAAACAAATGGAAGGAAGAAACAATAATAAAAGAACAAACATGCCGAACAAGAATCAATATAATGCCCATAAAAGACTAAACATATAATGCCTAACAAGAAGGGTAAATATAATGCCTGACTTTAATGTCAAAACTCATACATTAAACTCGGAATTTGTGCAGGTACTCAAAATACTTTTTTGATTTATATCTTGATGAATCAGTATCAAAAATTATTGTTTTCAGCACTTGATCACTACATTTTTATAGCATTGATTTCTATGTATTGATAAAAAGAAAAAGGGGCTAGGTGTTCATTTTGTACAACAGACAATTGAAGTACCTTTGCTCTTTCCCCTTCAATTGTTAAGCTTAAGAGGAAATAGAAACTTAAATTAGATTTGAGACTTGTATACGAAAGTTCTCATTTGCAGGAAATTTAGATGAATTATTGACTAAACAGGCTCATCATTTACGGAGGTCATCTCACCCCTCAACTTCCCGCTTTGGAAAATGTATATTTCCATGTAAATTCGCATGATTTTTGCAGTTTTTTTGGTATAATTTGAGTTTATAACCCTTTGTCCCCCCCCCCCTGGAAAAATTTTAAATGTTGGACCTGCCAGCCAAATAGAAAACAAAATTGACATTCTTATCATGTATTGCATATAAATGTGGGAAAACGACACGCATCAGTTTATAAATGAGAAATCATTTCTAAAACTCAGTTGCAAAAATCCAACTGCACAAATTTAATGATGATATTTCTTACTTTTATAAATCTCGGACTCAAGCTTCTCATTTCAAAATTTTCCAGGATGGGGGAGGGGAGCAAAAGTTAGGTACGTGATCTAATTATAAGGAAAAAAAAAAGCAGTCAAGGCCATACCCAGAAAATATTTCTGGGGCGAGTCCCACATTGGAAGGGAAGTATGTAAGAACAAATACATAAAGGAGACAATATAATCCCTAAAACAGTTTGTTTCACGTCAGGGAAAGTCTGGACCCCCCCCCCCCGTGTACTGCTTTGAGTGCAGTAACTTCTCCAAGTCAGGAGGCATGTTCCTCTAAAAGTACCTGCTGCATTTAGAATTTGAAATATTTGATAAAACAAAATAAATGAATTTCATAACACAGTCAAATAAATCCTTGTCATAAAATTTGAGAATGACATCAGAAACTCATTCTTAAAAATATTGCATTAATTCTTGTTAACAAAAAGTTCTTACATTTCATTCAGCATAAACAATTTAAATGGTTGGTCAGAGTACTTCTATTTCAATGTATAACAGCTAGAATGAAATAAAAGGCTGTAAACTAAAAACTTGACAGGCTAGGGAAAAAAAAGTATTTTTAAATTTGGGAACCGTCTCATACACTTGGATATTTTTATGTGTTTAATACTGAGAACAAATGAATAAAAAATACATAGAATACGGTTTATGGCTAAAAAAAGTTGTTTATTTTCATTTTAAAAATAAAAACTAAACAGTTTCAATGAATAAAATAAAATTCATCATAAACTTTGAACTACATTTTTTGATAGAAAAAAAGACATTTTTGAAAATCAGATAACATTTTCGAATGTAAAAATATTTTTTTAAAAAATCACAGTGCTGATCTGTATACAATTATTGAAAAAATATCACAAGGTATACCAAAAATAATAACATATTGGAGATTGCGAAATATATTTGAATTATTCCAGATTATAGGATACATAAACTAATGATTTTAGCCTCCTAAAATTTCAGTTTAAAAGGCATTGAATTAAGCATGCATTTAACTTATTCTCTGAAGAAGTATAATTATTGAATTTATTGAAATACAAAGTTTTACAACAATGTATAGGAAGCAAAATTATTCATTATGAGTCTCCTACTCATGCAGAAATATGATAGAAAGAAATATGAGGCTATATGCCTTAAGGACATGTGGAGATTATTAAAATTGATACTCTTAATTCAAAAGTTGATGCTGTGGATGATTCGATAAAATGATAGTAATATTATGTTAAAGAATTTTTAATGGCAGGGGTGGGGGGCATGGCGCAGACTGCACCATTGAAATTTTTAGGGAGGGTATTTTAAGGGGTATTTTTCTCTTTTTGGGGGGCTCTTTGTGTTATTTGAGGGGCAGGGTTTGCGCCCTTTCTCTTGGGGGGGAATGGGCGCCCCTGTTATTGGAATACATCTTTTCTATAAAAAATAAAACTTATTTTGTAAGTACTATAAAGAAGCATATTTTGATCACGTTCACATGAATATCCTTATTTATGTCAAGGTTTTTGAAGAGAAATTGCATTTATCAGTGTTAGAAATAAGCATTTGTTACGCCCATTTTGTGTCAAAAAGATTTGATCTGATGCCAGTGATGCCTAGATTTCCAACCTAAAAATGCCAAATTTGATATCTTTAGTTTTGGATCACATTGAAACGTGTTTCCCTTGACTCATTGAAAATGAGACGTGATTGACCTGAAGGATAAATTTAAAAAAGTAATTTTAAAATACGACCAATTTCATCTGCAAGAAAAAATCATTTTCTCTTGTATAATTTACATATCTTTTAAAAAATGCCATCTGCACCATGTAACATTTAGAAGGTTTTTTCAACATTCAGATACATCATAATTTAATTCACTAAAACTGGTACCTAGATTGTTCATTTTGGTTCCTTGAAACTTACACTAGGCATCACCATGACACCTAGATTTGAATTCTTATTTCTAACACAGCCATTTATGAGAGGGAGAAACAAGAAAAGATGATAACTACTTATGAGAAGTGATCACCAGCACCATCTGAATTAATTTTGAAGAGAAATGCTTTGAAAAAGTTCTAGCGCATTCCTTTAGCTAGAAAAAACTCCACTACCATCAAATTTGGCCAACTTATAAATAATATGAGTATTTTTTTAAAGGAATAGAAAAGAATGACAAATGTAGAAAAATAGAGAATTTTCAATGTAGAAAAAAAAAAGGGGGAGGGGTATGTGCAACACTAATATAAATATAATAGTGAACTATCAATAACTTGAAGACTCAAGGGACTGGTTAAAAACTTCGAATTATGGGAAATTTCTACAGCCTTCTCAAGAGTTTGAGACCCAATAAAAACTTTTGAGATAAAAGAATATTCAGGTTATAAGACTTCAAGTCATTGCGAGTTAACTTGTATTAATTTATCATATAAAAATATTCAAAAACAAGGGTTTCATTTTAGGAAGAATTCAATTCATTACAGTTTAATTTTTTAACTAATTTTTAACTCACCTTGTGTGACTTGATATTAAGGTTGCCACTACTACAGAAAGGGGCAGTTAATGCCAAGTTAAAACATGAAGAAAGGGGATTGATAATGGTTTTATTTTAGTCTGATAAAAAATAAAGAGAAAGTTATTGAAATGAAATGGATACTATAACAAAAGATGCAAAGTTAATAAAGTTTAGCATGTCACATTTAGTCTTTTTTTTTTTTTTTTCTTTGTAGAATTATGTCGTTTTTTAGGAATAAAGTCTTTGAGAGAAAAAAATAGAGACAAGGAACCTTTACAAAAGTAAAACCAAACTCCAAAGGGCTACTGTGCCCCCATCTGTTTTTGTCGTGGCATCTGATAATCCTGTTAATATGTCAGCCGAACGTGGAACCCAGTGTTTAATTCCCAAGCAAGCTTAGTATTCATTTTATTGATCCACTTAGGAGGTGAAAGGCCGAGTCGACCATGCCTGACCCAGGAATTGAACACAGGTCTGTTACATGAAAGCATGAAGCACAACCAGTAAGCCACTGATCTTCCATTACAATAGAATAAAAATGTATCTTAATTGGCCCAGGCTCCAAGTTTTATAATGCATTAAATGTCACATCTTTGTTGAATTTTATTAAAATCTATGAAAAAATTCTTATTATGAACTAAATTGGCTCTTATCTTATATATTTTCATTTTTTCTCTTTTGACTGTTACTGCAATATTAAATACAGTAGACTCTTGTTTTATACGGGGGTTATTTTCCACGGAAATCAAAACCGAGTAATTGAGACCTAATAATAGGGTTAAAATAGGGGTTAGGTTCAGTAGATTAAAAAAAAATACTTCATTCTAGTGATGACTAATTAAATAATAAGTTTAATGTACATTTACATCTATTTTTATGCACAACATGCATAAAGAAAACATAAATTAATTTTGTGTTGTTTATACAGAGGAGCTGGCTATAATAGTCTTTTGTCAGTCATTCAGAATTTTTCTCTGTAATTCTTTGCAGAGCATTAACACACCCATAATCACTTGCCTCATTTCCACCATAGAATCTTCCTTCACTAACAAATCAGAAAAATCATTTCTATTGCCTAGGAATGGCTCAAAAATTTCAATGTGAACGTTTTTGGTTGTGCATCACCGACGTCGGTATCCTCGTTGGTTTTGGCCTCCTTGAACACTCCTAAAAGCTCTTCTTCCAGTGAGTTCTGAAGTGTGTGAGTTTAATAACTTTACATCTGGAAAGAGCTCTGGAAACAATTGCATAAAATGTCTCCAGTGGCCCAAGCTCGATTATTAGCACGCCAAAATGCAGTTTATTATGTGTAATTTGCAATCTTTAGGAGTTTGGATTTTGAAAGAGGAAAAAATGTTATCTGTATGCATTAACGCATCCGAGTAAAATAAAATAAAAGTGTCAAATCTTAAACCACGTATAGTCAAAACCACATAAAATAAACCCGCGTAAAATGAGGGTCTACTGTACTCTTTATTTCTAACCTTATGTATCAAAATTTCTCGTTTGAACTTTAAAAATTGGTATTTACAGCATTACTACAATTTTTACATCAATTTTTTTCTTTATATGCTGAAGTTTCAACCACTAATGGAGGTATTGATCAAAGCATATTTTAAAGTTATTTATCTGATTTCTTGAATAAATGCTGTAAAAAATTACAAACATTCAGTTGACTGGCAATAATTGCATTTTTATAATGTACTTTTTAACATGCGGAAAATATTTTTCATATTATTTAAAATTCATCATAAAATAAAAAAATTTCATATCTCTCATTTCTTAGCTTCTACCAGGTAAATAACTTATCAACTTCTGTTGGCTGCCATAGGCTCAGTCAATGAATATTAGGGAGGGGCTCAAAGACAATGAGTAAGTAACCTTGCTCCCAGGTGTGTAAACAGAATCTCTCGGGAAAGGGTTAGTTCATAAAAATCCTATGACTGGTTACATTGCATGAGAGGAAGGGGATCCTGAACCCCATTGGTCCCCCCCCCCCCTTCTCCTCCCACCCACTAGCATAAATTTTGTTTGTAGCAACAGAAAATTTGACATGGGCAATAAAAATTTTTGCATTAGTAAAAGAAAAATCCCAGCCAATACAGTTATGTTTTTGCAATTTTCTGACAAGATAAAACAAGGGACTACAGTGCACTTTATATCCTCCAAGGTCTTTTATTTATTTTATGTATTTGATAAAAAACTTCTTTAAAAAAAATTAAAAAAATAGGATTGCAGTTTGAACTCAAAAATTATTTCAAACAGGTCTTCAGGAATCAGTTTTTAACTCAAAATAATATCTGTTTTTGGGTTTACACCACTCATGCTCAGTATGTAATATGGAATGATTATTACATTGTTAAGTCATAATCTCTGAATGCACATAGTCCTTCTTAATGAGTCTTTTACTGACTAGTATATATAAATCAAGAGACTATATTGCATAACTACTATATTGAAAATGTGTCTAATAGTATTTAACATATAATTGTCGAAATAAATGCTTCATTTAAAATGGAAATAAAAATGAATTACACTTTACATAATGTTTCAAAAAGAAAACTATCAGATCTGAATAAGATGAAATGCAATAAGTATAATAAAAAAGAACAACTTTTTTGATAACTACAACAACATTTAAATAACATTGAGCATCATAACCCTCCATCGAATTTATGAACACACGAGATTTTGTTAACAATAACATGACCTTAACAAGTCAAACATTTAATATAAAAATTCTAACAATGAGGATAAAATCATTTCATCATATGAACACATAATAACACATATAGCTGCTAAATTCAGATCATGAATATATAGTTAAAAACTAAGTAAAACTTGGATTCACAACTGACAACAACCATGCGTTTTAGCTTATAAACGTAAAAGGTTACTTTTGTGCCAAACGTAGATTTCATGACCACATAAGGACACAAATTTACAATGGACACTGCAGACACATATGTGTTAATTTTAGAGATTCTGTTGTTCAATATGTAGACATGGAATTGAGAGCAAAGCAGCTTTTGCACATTCTACAACATAAAAAATGAGTTTGAAATATCTTTAAAAGCTCAAAATCAAAATTAAAAAAACAAATAGAAGTAAAAGTTATAAACATATTTTGATGATAAAGGATCCCCTCTTTCAGTACAAAAGATCTGAACTTATCAATTGACAGATGTCTTTTTCTCCCTGAGCTCAGTTTCTGTATTGAAAAAAGAAAAGAGTTATTAAGCCCAAAAACACATGCCTGCAGTTTGTACTGTGCTAATCCATAAACTTACATATTTTGGACCCAAAAATTCGGTTTCCTGTGAGCTCAAAACATGTCTGTAATTTTGATTGTGGTTTATATCTAATGTTGATTTAGATCCCCGCAACGTGTGATTGACAACTTCTTACTTACTGTTTCACACAAAAACTGTGGGCATGTTTTAATTAACATGTTCACAAATTTCCTGCTTTCATTACAAAAAAATCTCCTAAGTTTTTCCTTAAGTGCTCAGCAGCAAAAAATGACCATAAAAAACACATTTACTATTTGAAATGAGATTGAAGGACTTGGTATTCAAAAGGTACATCAACACCCTTATAGCTAGTAATTTGCAGCCAAAAGAAGAAAAAAATTGAATTTGTGCCTGAATATGTTATGTGTCATAAAATCTACTTTAGTTTTATTGGGAAAGATAAAATTATTTGATTTCAATTCTCAATAAAAAGGAATTTAAGAAGAATCAAGCTTGAATCACAGCTCTGAAGGAACATCAGAAATACTCTTCTGTAGGAGATATCTTCAAAAAAAAAAAAAAAAAAAAACATTGCTGTAAACATTGCAGTCAAGTACACAAATGGCACATAACATTTCACACATTTTGGATGATTTTAGCAGCTGATTGGATGGTAAACACCAAAACGGAAAAATGAGCTTTAATTAGCTCTAGAGATTCAGCATCCTGGGGATAGATTTCAAGGTTTGAAAATTCATCAAGCAGACCAGGAAAAATACCACTATGTGATAAGTAACTTTCACTGGGTGACATAATAATATGCTTTTTGAAAATATTTCGAGGCAGTCCATTCGGATCTAGAAAAGCCCTTTCTAGCAACAGCAACTGATCATTTATGCCCCGAACAGTCATAGGGTCAGACAAATCCACAGCTTCCTGAGCAGAGTGAAATTTCATAGCAGCATTTGAGAAATTTTTGATAGCAAATTCAAGGTGATTCAAATCGACAGCATTATGTTCAACAATACCTTTCAGTTTCAAGCTCAAATTTAAGTAAAAATCTTGCAAGATTTGAGCGTAATCAAACAAATTAAAAGGTAAGAAAAGAGAGTCAGACAAATCTCTCAAGAGTTCGCCTAAAATTTTAACCACAGTAGCATGATACTTAAAAGTTGGATCAATAAAGTTCTTTACAAAATCAAAGTTATCAAATTCAGTATGGTGTAATGGATAGGATGAGCTGGACAGTGTGGAATCATGAATATACGATACATCAACGGCTGGGATGCCAGCATGAAGAAAGAACGGAGCGTAATTACCTCGCATGTCCATTTCTCTTATTTTTGGCCGAACCAACTGCATTGAACTTTTGATATAACTTTCTAGAAGGGTAGAATGATTATTGTGAGTCTGAGGCGGTTTGAATTCCATATCATCATAATCCTCAATTGATATTAATTTAGAAAATTTTGGATACAACAAATTTGACACATTCCTCTTTTTAGGAAAAGTAGCAAGCCATGAATCATACACAGTTTTAAAACCTTCTATTTTCTCATGTTCATTTGGATTGGAAACTTCTTTAGTAGCATTGAATATTGCATTGTATAAAAGTGGTGATGCAACTGCCCTAATGGAAGCATTGCCTGCTACCAAAATATCAGCGTTAATGTAAGCTACTGCTCTGCCATGCAACAATTTGAGATTTTCTTCAATCCATTCTGTTGAGCCAATCAAATTATGCTCTTCAGCACCCCAACTACAAAACAAAATGGTTCTACGGGGTCTCCACCCTTCTTTCAGAAGACGGCCATACACTCTGGTCAGTTCAAGCAATGCAGACGTTCCGCCAGCTGCATCAATAGCACCATATGCCCAAGCATCACGATGGCTGCCAATTATGACGTACCTATCCGGCTCGGTCTTGCCTCGAATTTTGCCGACGACATTGTAAATGGTTTTGTTAACGTATTGATTGTACACCTGCATGTGAATTTTCCATGTGGAATCCTTGAAGGATGGACCAATTTTATAAGTGAAATTAAATCCTCCCTGCCAGTCCTTTGGAGCATCATGATCCCCTAATGAACTTAACAGCTTATATGCATCCGCGTAACTTACCGGCTGCACTATCAACCCAGGAAGCAAAGCCGATGAAAGAGACAGACGGTTTGCGTCATGTCTTGCCGGATATCCTGGAGTCAAAGGGTCACCCGCTCCATTCCATAAGACTGAATCAGTTCTTGCTACATTTGGTGGCAGCCACCAGGTTTTGGGATATGGATCTGATTTTAGTATTGGAGGATTGTAATTTTCTGGATCTGGATATAAAATTAAGCCTGCGGCTTTGACTTGTTGTGCATTCCACACTATCTCATCAGCCGGCAATTTCCAATGCCTAGCAATGAAAATTTTCCCTTCAAGAGGAATACCTAATGCTTTCAAATGCTGAAAATCAGATGTTTGACCATAATTAACATATAATAAATTTCCAGAAACATTGCCAGGTTGTGAGTATGCACTGAATGCAGGATTTAAATTCTTTTTGCGAGGTGTATTGATAACAATTTTTTCTTCATTCAAATTGTCAGTAATCTTAATGACATTTGTCTTATCTTTGTGTGGATAACTTAGTAAAACATCATATTCAACAATATCAACAGAATCAACTCCATGATTAAGCCATTCTTTCTTTATATTTATAGCAAATTGCCGATCTGTAGAGCTGCCAGCAATATGTGGCTCCATGCTGTAAAATTTCATGAATTTTTCAATTTCTTGATTATTGATCATTTGGGAAATTTTCCTTCTCACATATGGATTAGCCTCCTGCACAGAGTGAAGTGCAACAGAAAGGGAGGGTACACATTCACTATGTTCAGAATGTGCAAAGTATCCAACAATTAAACCAATAACAGCCCCAATTAGTCCTATACCGACACCACCAATAACAAGATTTCTGTTAGAAACAACCCGTATGTCTTCGGTAGTTCTTTGGTAAATTTCGACATCACCTACCTCTTGATCCCCCCATGTTACTTGTTCAGCTTCCATACCGTCTTCGTTACGATATGGTCTATACTGCGCTGTCATCTTCATGAGCCTGAAGTCATAAATAAAACAAGTCGCCCAACAATGAGATGATACAGCATTACTAGTATCAAATAAACCGTTATATTAAATTAATATTCTACTTTACAACAACAATAGAAGTTGTTTCGTGTTGCGGGCGAAACGAGTTTTACTTGACAACACTATTTTACCTTGTTATCAAGAGAAACTACCATTTTAAAGACCAAATCGTTATTTGCCTAGACGCTCAAAACAAACTGACAACAACCGTCATTCACAGAAAATGCAGCTTTCACAGAGTTAAGTTGAGTTGACTACTGCTTCTATCGGATATATTTTCCCGTGCTTTAAACTAGATGGCGCCACTACTTAATTATTTTAGTTTTTAATTATTATTATTTATTTATTATGCTAGGCTTGGGCAATTCATTATGTCGCTTCCAAACACTTGATGGAGCCATAGAGTTTAACGCAGTTTAAACAGAGTTAATGATGTGCACTATTTCAGAACTTGTCCAAAGTCAATAGCACAAGAAGAGTCGTTTAAAAGAAAAATAAACTTAAAAGCAGGGTCGACCATAGTAAAATGTAGTGGTGGTAGGTGGTAGGTAGGTAGGTAGGTCGGAGCGACCTACCTACCTACCTTCCATGACCGTCATTTTCTAAAACCAATAATATAGAACTGAAGGAATTACTAGCTATCGCTACTAATTTCAATCAAGTACATTCCACGAATTTGCTTTAAATTAAGTTTAGACAGTTAGTATAGTCGAGGATTTACAGCATTACCCACTTTTTGATTTGAATTTAAGATCGCCCCTCCCTCCTTTTTGGAACTTTAATAATGTTTATATTTCTGTATGTGTCTTCCAACCATTTTCTTCCATGAACTACACTATACTGGTATTTATCGAAAAAAAAAACGGACATGCTTCGTTTCTTAAAGTCTCTTTTTTTTAAATTTTATTTTTATTACTCACTCCCCCGCCCATATAATGAATTAGTTATATCCTCCCCCTCCCCCATTATTGTAGGGATACACCCCTGACTTGAAAAATCAGACGCCCCCAAAATGGGGCAGCCCAGCACGGGCCTAGCTGTCTTCGATGATGAAGTTTTGTTTTTAAAACAACAGATAAAATTCTACCTAGTAAAACATATTTCAGTGAAATCTTGGAATTTTCTCTTTAATCGTATGAACAGAAAAGTTTGTGGACATTTTAAATGTCAAGAAAATTGGCGTATTTGATCTCGTTTTGTAAGATCATCTAATTCGGGAGAGTTCCTCAAGTGGCATAAGGCAGCAAACAATCAACAGCAGCGGAAAACCGTTGATTATAGTTTAAAGAAATTTTTTAAACATTTCATTTGATAAGTGACATATTTTGACCTTTTAGCCAAGATTATCCAAGAAAATTACATACACATTTTGGAACTTTCTTCAGTGCAAGAAAATTCAACCATGCTTTTGAACTTTTCACCTCTGTAGCCCCTTACAAAGTTGCTACCGGTCAATACAACACTATTTTTCCATGAAAAATAAAATAATGGATATGAACTGTTAAAAACTGAAAATAATTGGAGGTGCTATCCCAGAAAGTGGTTAGGTAGTGAAGGAAAACAGTGATCATGATTAGAGACCTATCCAAATTGCATTAATGAATTGATATTCAAACAATTTTGTTTGAAAATTTAAGGTAGGTAAGCAGTATTTTAATATTCAAAGATACCACCACGCACTTGCGAATCTGCTCAATAGATGGCAGCACTAAAAGTTTTGATTTTTTTTTCGCCTTACTTTCCCGTAAAAGTAAAAGAAAAAAAAATCATCTTAAAAAATGTAGCAAAAAAATAAATAAATAAAAAAGTCAAAAATAATTAAAATAATTAAATATTGAAAAATTAAAAATTGTAAAGAAGAGTTTTGAAACGTGGAAAATGTATCTCGATCTGTCGGTCTGTGCTGTCCCCCCTCCCCCCTTATAACTTTTGAATGAATAGTCCGATTCGAAAAAACTTTTCTTGGTCCAAAAGACCTTGGCATGGACCTCGCTCTCAAATTGCACTTTTTGATTTGAACAATTTTTTGGTTCAATCTCGAGCAATTTAAAAAAACTTTAAGGCAAACAAAGATCCTAAACTTAAAGGCGAATTTGCTTAAAACAAACTTGGTTGCAAAAAGATCTTGATGTTAAAGAATTGTAGAAAAAGTTTTCTTAAAAAAGGTATTTTTTTTTGAACAGTTCAAAAAAAATTAACAGAAGGAAGACGCGAAAATTTATTTTTTGGCACCAAAAAATTGAAAAGAAGAAGAAATGTACAAATGCGGGTGCGGTGTCGGAGGGGAAATGGGCAAGTCCCTACTCCGTCTCTAACTGCAAGAAGTGCTTAGTGTCGTCGACTTCGACTCCTGTACCCCAAAATCAGGCCTTTTTTTCCCGACTGCGCAGATTTGGCAGAAATGCAGACTCGGAGGGACTCCGACTCTTAGAATTTTAAAGTCTTCAACTCCCGACTCCGACTCCGGTTCCTTTATCCCAAAATCGGTCCGACTCCAACTTGGCGGCCCTGTTTCTTACCAGAGCTGTAAAGTCGTAGAAAAACCGACTCCAGCTCCGAGTCTGGGAATTTTAAAAACTCCGACTCCTTTACCACAAAAACGTCTCCGAATCTGCAAGCACAGGAAAGGATTCGGACTTATGAGGTAAAATGTCGACACCGACTCTTGGAATTTTTAAAACTTTGATTCCCGACTCTCACTCCGACTCATTTACCTTTTAAATTTGTCCGACTCCGCAATCCTACTTTTTACTGTGAAATAACCACTGCTGGTATGATTTGTTTTTATTTTCATTCTGAAGTTTTAATTTATTTATTCTATTTTTCAACGGGAAACAAAAAGGAAATTCGGAGTTCTTTATGTGTTTCTTACACGCAGTAGGAACCCCCTTCTACCTCCCTGGTTTCTTAACAAAAAAAGCAGTGCAGACTATTTTTTTATGGAGATTTTTTTTTTTCGAGCTGACATTTTATTACATATTTGTATATTTTCTAAAGTGTATCAATTTACTTTTTCTTTAATTTTTGGTAACGGGGGATAATAAAATCCAATACGTTTTATTTTAATCTAGAAAAAAGAGCTCTCTTTTTTTTAATTAAATTTATTTATTTTGATAAGCTTTTTATCTTTCATTCCTATTTTTATTAATGAAAGCTATTAAAGAACTTTAAATGGAAATAAATATATTAGTTGCATTGTTTAAAAGGTGCTACTACTTTATTTTTTCGTTCATTAATTTTTACATATCAATTTCTTCGGATGAGCGAAGCACATTTTCATTTTAGAAAGTAGGCTCGTTTAGTTCTAGACGGAACTTCTTGTTTTTCCTTTTGCATCTTTTTTTTTAGTTACATTCCTTTTTGAAGCCATTGTGATCAGGGCCAGATTAAGGCATGAGCATAGGGCACCAACGTTTTGGGAGCACCAAATCTGCGGGCAAAGTTTTAATTGGCAATTTTCATATTGCACTATAACAAGAAGTAAAAATTAAATCCAAAAAAAAGAAAAAAACCTTAAAATTTTAATCTCTTTCGCAAATCACAAAACCACCCCAAGTTTCGTGTATATTTACATAGTTATATAATAGATAATTTTGATATTTACGGCTTACTGCTATGAGCAAAGTTTGACGATGTGTTATGTGTAATTATCGTATACTACAGGGTTTAGGAGCGGAAACTTCCTTTTTTGAAAATGAAATAAAATATTTTATGCTATGTAAATGCCTAAAAAATTCTTTATTATTTTTTTCCTGTCACACATAATGGAAGATTATGCTTTGCACTGTTTTGAAAACAATATCTTGCTAGTGATATTGGCTGTTTCGGCTCGGATGCGGTTCTTCAGGTCCTCCAGGGTTTGTGGACGATCGTTATAATCCCACGATTTCAGATAACCTCACAGGAAATAGTCACCGGGGGCTAAATCATACGAGCGTGCAGACTAAGTCCCCAACCCATTCCGAACGAGTGGGTGTTAGAAAAACACCCCTACACAGTAAAAGCGTGATGCTGTCTCGACCAAAGCATGATGGCAACTGAAAGCGTAATGTAACAATACTTCCTTATCAGATATTTCCGTTGAGCCTCTTTCCCTCTGTGATGCTCCACTTTTTTTGCGCACCAAATTCAAAAAAGGAAGTTTCCACGCAGCACCCTACTGTGAAATACTTCTACTTTTTAAAATGAATACAATTGTAAAATAATGTCGCCAAATGTAGCATGGCTGTGTTAACACGCTAATATCAAAATATTTTGCTGCTTCGCTATGTAGAATAAGTGGAGGGGGAGGGAGCACCAAATCAATTTCGTGCCCAGTATCTTCCAAAATCATAGTCGGGCCCTGATTGTGATTGTTAAAACGTCAAGGACAGAATTAATAACATATTTCTGGACCCTTTAAGCTCATTACTAAGTTGCAATCTGATTCTGATTTAGATACCACTTCTGCTGCAGATGCATTCCTAGTCAGAAAGATTGCATAATCATGCTTTATAATAAGATCATAAATTTTTCTAGGGGGTTTCAAAAGGCAAGGTATCGATTACTGTGCCGCAGATACTCTGTATAAATAAAAAATCGCACTGACGGCAACAAAGATGATAAGAGCTGGAACCTCCGTGGCTCTGTGTTAGAAGCTTCGCCTGAAAGGCGGAGGTCGTATGTTCGATTCCCACCGGTGCCCTGGGTAATATTTCCTTCACGTGTGAAGTTAACCTTTCCAGCGCGTTTGGTCCTCTATGTATGTGATGATGTTAAAGCTCTGAATAAATAAAGAGAAAATGATCAGAGCTTTCAAACGGTTGATGGAGCTGGGTATCCATTTACAAGAAAAATATCAGTTAGAAGATGACTGCGTTGACGTAAACATGTAGCACGTCCCGCCAATGAAATAAGAAATGTGATACGGTTTTTGCGTTGGGAGGAATTTGGACTCCCTCCCCCTCTTTGATTTCCCGACTACGCGCCAAGTGATTTCCATCCCTTTGGATTTTAAAAGAAAAACTTGTGTGGTCAGCAGTTATGAATCAATGCTTCGGTTCAGAATGCCATCTTGAAGTGGTCGTTAATTTCATTCTTGACGATGCATTTCCTCCATGCCGGACTTCCCAATATTTCTTTTCAGGTGGAAGTTACTTGGTGCGAGATCGGGTTTGTAAAGCAATTTGGCGCCTTTGGATAGGCGCACCGGGCATTTGCCCAAATGCACACATGGCCAGTCCTATCTTCTGACCTGTAATATATGTAAGAATGAATTTTGAAAAATGCCACTGGTTTAACAAAGCATTTTTAATTTTCAGTTATAGGAACATATATCGCCCATTTTGTGGGGACAGTCCGTCAGCTTCCATTTTAAACGATTTGTCCCCAATGGAGTATACAAGGCGATCCAGGCGATCTAGTTCCATCTTTTCATTCAAAAGAAAATTCTAATAAACAAAACTATTAGTTTGTTAAAGGATTTTAAGCCGGTGTCCTTGCTCCAGGCGACAGGTGGGGGAGGGAGGGTGGCAAATTCACACTTATTTCTGTGTTTTTATAGTTGAACCTCAATATAAAAACAAGAAAAATGATGAGTGAGGATTCAAGATTTGCCTCGGCTAGAAAAAATTGTAGATCTGGCCCTAAATTTATTGCTCTCATTTCTAAATAAAAAAAATCCAGGAGCAAAAGGGGGAAAAAATCTTTTTGCTTATTTTACATAAATATTAGCGTCTGTAATGGCAACAGGTGAAGTAAAGTTATTTATTTACACATGGCGCCGAAGAAATTGCACGTGTGTGTAGAGAAATTGAAAACAATTCTTGTTATAGAAACTTTTAAATCTCTTATTTCATACGTTTTGTAAAGTTATTACTTGATTTTAATTCGCATCTCAATCGTGTTTGTTAAAATCACCTTAAACCCAACTGTTACATATAAAATAACAATATTTTTTGCAAACAGTTCAGGTTGCTGTAGTGGCAAATTTAAATTGTTGAAAATTTAGTGAATTTACCTTCTTGGTTTCTTTATTTTGAAAAAATAGTTTTGTATTTTGCTTGCATTGCAAGGCAAATCAGATTACTTTTTTGAAAGTGCTCAAGGTAAGTGCGTTTTAAAAGCTTGTGCAAATATTCTAATTTTGGAAACTTTCTTGTGTTAAAGATTTTTTATATTGAGCTGCTGATTTTATGATCAGGAAATAAAATCAGAAATACAGAAACAGTCTTAAATTCATCATAAAAGCAATTAATAATATAATTAAAGCTTATTTTTGCGAACGAAGCGTCAGTTTTAATTTAAATGAAAGTTATTATTTTCAGAACTGTCAAATATTAAAAACAACTGTCAGAGTAGGTAATGTAATTGTAAGAAAAGTAACTACAAGGGTTGGTAAGTTTGACGCAGGACAGTTTACTGTAGTTTGAACCCTGAAGAAATGAAAAAGTACCTAATGTGAAAAAGTAAAGGAAAATATTAAATGTTCAATCGCAAAAATTTGCACACTACTGTAAATCTAACATATTGAACTGTTGTATCTGCGATTGTCGTAAAATTGAAATAAACTCGAGGGAGTTTAATCCATTAATGCGGGTCGGTACAAAAATATATCAACTGGGAATTTTTTTAAAAATTCTTTGTTACAGGGTGCTATCAGCCCAACAACCAGAGTCAGATAAAAGTATAAAGTATCTGCGCACGAAACTCAAAAGTATCTGCAAGCTAATCATTGTCTATCACGTACAAAAAAAAAAAAAAAAAAAAGAAACAGGGAGCGGGGGGAGTGTCCGGATTCCAAAAAAAAAAAAAAATAATCATAAGAATAAATACTTGCAGGTATATGCTTTGAGGTTATAAGGAACTATTTTTCATGCCAATTATGTGAGCCTATGGATGCAAAGACCTAAGCTAAATTTCAAAACTTTAAAACTAAGCTTCTTTTAGCAGTCTATATTATCTAGCTATGAATACTACATTTTACATTAGCAATGTTAATTTTAAACAAATTAGAAATAAAGAAGGAAAACCTGAGTGATTGTCCCGAGATGCCCGTGCTCGCAACAAATGTATCCGCACAGCAGCGAATATATTCGCCTTACGCGCTTGCGTACATACTAACTATTAGTAATTTTTACAAATTAATTGAATAATATCAGTTTAAAACAAATTAAAAGTGAAAAATAAGAACTTGAACGATTATCGCAAGATGTGCGTGCCCACAGCGAATGTATTCACCTTACGCGCTTTCGTATATATTATCTATTTATAACTTTTACAAATTAATTTAAAATATCAGTTTTAAACAAATTAGAAATAAGCAGTAAGAATTTAAACGATTATTGCGAGGTGCGAGAGCACACAGCGAATGTATTCGCACAGCAGCGAATACATCCACCGAATGCGCGGGTGTACTATATACATCTTGTAATAATTTTTACAACCTAAATAAATAATATCAATATTAATTTGAAACGAATTAGAAGTAAAGATATTGTCTTTACTTCTTTTTCGTTTCAAATTGATCTTCAATTGATCTAATCTTTATCTTTTATTTAAGACTTTTGTACGATTATCGGACGATGTGCAACTCCACGGCGAATGTATCCGTACGTCAGCAGATGTATCCATGCACGGCGTGCGTCTACATTATCTAGCTCTGCCAACAACTAGGCATTTTACATAGCATTTATTTTAGCAATTTCAAAGTTTTAAAATTGTGATATAATTTAACAGTGTATTTGATTCAAATATACTTTTAAAAAGTTGTTTTTATATATGTTTTGTGTTGTATATTCACTTTTACTTTCAATGGTAGAAAATTGTACCAACCAGCAAATATGTAGTGGGCAGTTCTCAAAAGGTGGGAACAAAAAAGTTAACTTTGAGCAATTTCAAAAATTTTCGAATTTGACATCAATTTTGATTTTATTCTATAGTATGCATACCTAGAACACAATATATGAACATGAAAAGACAGCAGGTATTTGTAAAAATTGTTAATTAGCAAATTAAATCAGCAATCGGTAGTTAACAGATTTTGGTCATTGTTTTCCTGTAGGTAACGGATTTTGGACATCATCTTAACGTAAGTTTCACCATTTTTGACAATTGTTAATCTGATTTTTAACTTTTCCAATGAAAATTTTATTTACTACTTTTTAAATTTTGCAATTTAATAATAAAGAGGATATTAATGAAACACTTGAATGGCTATACATGCTGCTCCTTACATTTAATAAAGTTTTGGAATGATTTTGAAGAAATTGATGCAAGGTTAAAAAAAAAGCTTCAAATTAAAAATAATTTAATTGTAAAAAGTGACATCAGTTTTAATAATGAATATTTTTTCTAATGTCATAAGAATTAAAATGATGTCTAAAAGGTGATAAAGTCGCCAAAACTGGTACAGCTGACGATAAACTACATTTGTCAAATTGGAATTCCCCTCTGGTAACGTTTAGCTTATCGTATACTGTGTTGTCGCCAACGGAGGTTTGCTTGGCGATTTTAGCGCAAAATGGCTTTCGGTTCGATCATAAGCAGCCATGTTTCTACTGTAATTTATGTATTGTTCAATGTGTAACATATTAATTATGCAGAATACCAATGGATTAAAGAAGATAACATTATAATAACATTTTTTATTGAGGTTAGAAGACAGTAGATCATCAAAAATTATGAATAAATGGACAGAATTATCGGCGTCAAGATCATAACGCCATTTGGACATCTCACATGTATGTTGAAAAAAAATTATTTTTCTTCTAAGATACTGCATAAAAGCTTATGAAAACACTTTTAAACAATTAAAAATTGATTCCGAGGCTCGATAAACACCTTTAAAATGAAAACATCATATACTTAGTTCTCAAAAAATAGCATTGTAAATATCGTAAATTTTGGACATGCATCAAATTTCAAACTTACTATTTTCTAAAATCGTTTACAAAGTGAATAATCTGTCTTTACTTTTGTTATTTGTGTAAAATATTAACAAAAAATTATTCAGTGTAAGATTCATACCTTTAAATTTTTTTTGAAACATATGGAAATAATTTAAAAAAAATTTTCTTTAATGGTACATTTGCTCAGTTAACGTTTTGGTATGTCCAAAATTGCGCCTTTTAGCAAAGAAAATATTTTTTTAAGGGCATTTAAAGAGCATTTTTTCCATAATTTATGTCAATTCTTGTCTCTATACAGTATTATAATTTAACTCAAAAATTTTTGAGTTAATTAAAATGAAAGTTATTTGGTGTTGAAGCTTCAAAGTTGAGGTCTGTGTTTGCTCCCACCTTTTGAGAACTGCCCTAGTCTCAGTCTTGCTTCTGGGGCAAATGAACTGTTTGACCTAAAATGTGTACAAATAAGTGATACATTTTAAAGATTTTATGTATTTTAATATTTTTGCCAATTTGATTTTCAAAGTGTGTATTCAGAGTAAAACATTCAAGACAACGATAGCTTTTTCTATTTTTTTGAAGTTCGCTCCCCGCTTGAGCCTTTCAATAGAGCTGCAAGTGTTTAGAAATCTCAGAATATGTCATTGTAAATGAGTCGATAGTCCTTTATTTTGGACATTATGGACGCAAAAAGTTGATAAGAGGAAATTCTATGTGATTTGGATGTAAGCTGTGGGTTTTATTCTCATCATATAGACTTTTATTTCATGCGGTATCATATATTGCAGCGCCTAAACAAATTGGTTTTGGCTGACCTTTCACTTGGATTTTTTCAAAAGTACTAAGTACCAGAGGAAACTCATGTCATCATGGGCAATTTTTTACTTTTGTTCTTGTGCTAAAAGAACTTCCTAATGCTCATGGGATATGCTTTCAGCTTATGCATTGAAAGAGAATATACAATTAGATGTCCATTGAGTCCAAGAAATGAAGTGAAGAAACACACACACAATCAACCAAGACAGGCATAAGATGATGTGGCAATGTAGATAATGTTGTAAAATGGGAACAGTACTGCTGCATCAGTTACAAGTAATAAAGTATGCACGACATGATGTGAATCATTCAGTAAATAATGGGACTTATGAGAAAAATAATATAATTTTTCCTATGTCAAAGCTATTGAAAACACAGGAAAATGCGTCTGTAGGGCAGACCTTTGTGATCTGTAGATGAATACAGTATTATAATGGGGGGGGGGGGGGAGGGTCAGAAAAAAAAGTAGTGGTCATTTTTTTCTTAACCAATTTGTATAAAGTACTGTAAAAGTGCTAGCCCATATACTAGAATTTATGAAACAATGATTCACGGCTCACCCCAAATTGATTCTAATGTATAAATATGCAGTTTGAAAAATATTTTTAAAATGTAATTACCGTATTTTCGGGAATAAGCGCCGCATCGTAATATATTCTCAAAGAAAAAGGTTTTTTAATGTATGCGCCACATACGGTATAAACGCCACACCTTCCATAAGTGCGCACCCAGCATTAAACAACTTAAAAGCACAATCAGTAGTAAAGAAAGCTGGATTAAATGTAAGTAAACATTTTTTTTTATTTCTCATTATTTTTAGTTAACGATATAGAAATATTTTCAAAAATCCCCATTTTGCACTTTTGGCCTTCGGCATCCCTCGATTAGCCATCACTTTCAATGGTTAATTTATCCAATTTCCAACGGCAAACGCATCTCTCGTCAATGCCAAAATCTCTGGCAGCAAAATGATTTCCAGTTGCTTATGCCTTTATTACCTAAAACTTAAAGGCTGCAGTATAACTTTTCAATTGCTTAGGAGCCATTTCAAAAGCAACTCTAAAAAAAAATCGTAAAAAAAGATAAGCACGAACGACAGCAAAATATGCAACACGACAATGTGAGTGAATAATAAAATTAGAGCTAGGAGACAAGTTTCCCAATAGGTTGGTTGACCAAGCAACCCATTTTTGTGAGGGAAGTGGTAAATTCCCTTTACACAGTAAAAATCCATCCTTATCTCTTACTAGTACTTTTGCTGCCTCCTCTCCCAAACCCCTTCGCTCCGACGTGATAAGGCTTACTTGCCCACGTGTTTAAGCGTTTCTCTCCTCAGTGAAACATGTGCAATCGCTGGCTCACCTTCCCTCCCCCCTCTTTGCTTTACTTGTCGCCCAAGGTCGAAGGACTTCCTGTCCATTTGCTCCGACGCGATAAGGCTTGCTCGCGCATGTGGATCAGCATTTCTCTCCTCAGTGAAACACGTGCAGTCACTGACTCACCTTCCCTCCCCCCTTTTTTTTTCTTGTTGCCCAAGGGCGAAGGATTTCGCAAAATGAAAGCAAACGATGTGGTGCCATCTGTTAGCAGCATTTTTCAATTTTTTTTTTAACTTGAAAAAAAAACACTGTATCCGCCGCACCCGTTATATGCGCCCCACCAGCAATTTTTTTACTTTTTTTTTTGTATGTGCCACGGCGCTTATTCCCGAAAATATGGTACTGTTTTTACTATTTTTTAGTTTTAAATTTTTCTCAGTTCATATTTCATAACATTTTATTTTATAAATTGATCACAAAAATTATAAATTTTAAATAATTTTATTTATTTAAGTGCAAGCAATATTTTACAATAATAGATATTTATAATCGATAATCAATACAATTATTGGAATCAAACAGTAAATTTAAAATTTGCACAAAAAATATGTTCAGACTGCACAAACGCCGGTTGGTAGAAAAATCTACCATAAAAATAAAAATAGAAAATTCAACTAGAAAAATAAAATTAATATATGATGTGCTTACTAGACATAATATGAACAAATGCTAATAAAATTATCAAAATTTATTGTTTTTTTCGAAACCAACATTAATGGGTTAAGAATTCCACTGGAAAGTCAACTCTCCACAGCCAGCTTATTTACTTCTCAAGTTTGTTAGGGGTTTAAACCAGGAGGGCGAGGTTCATGATGCAAACTGCAGAATATATTTTTTTTTTGGGGGGGGGGGTGCAATTTGATAGGCTTTTTCGTGAGGCAAAGTCTGCAGTGGAAGGAAATCTCCAAAAGTCTGGAGGGGAAAAAAAAGAGAAAGAGATTTTTTGATGATTGTACAAATAAAATGACCATTTATTTTACCAATTTTAGGCGTTTGCAAATGTATATTAAGAAAGTAATAGTGCCCTTTTAAAAAATTGTTTATGGCAGACAAAAACAGAAATGAACACAAACAATTTATGCAATTTGTTGTATCCTTCCTTATTCATCTTAGTTGGAAGGTGGTGCGTGGGTTTACTTAAGTAACGAACATCGAAACCGCTTACGAACAACAAATACTTTACTCGCACAAGCACACAAAATTACATACATCCTAACAAAAAGTGAAAGCACTTTTCTTCCCAGTTACAGTTAGATCTCGATCCAGTTTACATTCTCATACAGTCACAGTTAAAGTTAATAGCATTAAGACACTACATCCCTCCCCCCAAAGTCCTTATAACTACAGATCAAGTCTCTTTGGAGGCTTTCTGATTCGAGTTGACCGTCGAAGCACTGGAGTTAGTTCAGCAGCTGGCAAGGGCTTGGGATCTGGAGCAGTTGTAGGCATTATTGTCTTTCTGGATGGACTTTTTGGATCGGGGTACACCACAGGTGAATTTGGACAAACATTGGAGCTAGCGGGTTCATCAGAATCTCGGGAAGCCTCGCAAACAGACTCCCTATTTGGCTCGGATTGAACCGTGGACGATTCCTGTACCCTGTATCTAGGGACTGTACTCTGTGACGTCTCGGACTCGGATACTGCAGTGTTGCGTATCTGGTCGATGTGTCTCTTCCATAACTGTCCGTTAACATCTATGGTGTAATGCAGGTGACCCTCACTACTGACGACTGTACCGAATTTCCACCTTCTATCTCCTTGGCGATAATTCCGTACGGCGACTCGATCACCGGTATTGAAAAATCGATCTCTGAAACAAATATCTTTTTTTCGTCTTAGATCTATCTGGTGTCGAACATCGGGTATGAGCAGATCAATTAATGTCCTTATCTCTCTCTTCATAAACATGAATGATGGGCTTTGTTGGGTAGTCATGTTTGGAGCTTTGCGATATTGCATTAAAAACGTGTTTATTTTTTGACGAAGGGAACCTGGGAAGTCAGACATCGCCCTTAGCGATTGTTTAACGGTATATACATACCTCTCTGCCTGACCATTACTAGATGGCTTATAAGGAGCACAAGTTTTATGTACAATACCATTGCATTTCAGGAATTTTTCAAGCTCTTCTGATTTAAGCTGCGGTCCATTATCACTGACAAGGGTAATGGGTAACCCATATCTCGAAAAACACTCTCTTAGGCATTCGTTGGTGTTTTCAGAAGTAATTTTCTTCATAGGAAATACTTCAAGCCATTTGGAGTACGCGTCCACTACGATAAATAACATGTGTTCGAAAATTGGGCCAGCAAAATCTATATGAATTCTCTCCCAGGGTGCACTTGGATATTCCCAGTAGTGTGTTTTAACTTTTGGGGGATCAGCTTTATGCTTTGCACATTCTGTGCAGCTTCTTACCATCTCTTCAATATCCTTATCAATATTCTTCCAATAGATGTATGAGCGGGCTATGCCCTTCATTTTCACCATACCCAGATGGTCTGTGTGGAGATCTTCAAGTACTCTTCTTTGGTAGCATTTTGGAATGCACACCCTGGATCCACGTAAGATGCATTCATCTTCTACAGCAAACTGGGCAGTGTCATCTCCCTTCCCTCTTACATGTTTCCCTGATTTTAAGGCATGATAGATGGGCTTTAGCTCTTCATCAAGCTTGGATTCTCTAGCAAGATCCTTTGAAGTAATTGGCAAAGTCTCAATTTGGCACATTTGAAACATAGATATTTCATCTCTCAGATCTAAATCTTCTGATTTTAAAGGAAGTCGTGATAAGAAGTCTGCATTACCATGCTCAGCAGTGTTCCGATATATAATGTCAAATTGGTACGCTTGTAAAAATAATGCATAATGCAATAATCTTGTTGCTGACAATACAGGAAGACCTTTTTTGCAACTAAATATGGCAACAAGAGGTTTATGATCAGTGACCAGAGTAAATCTTCTACCTTTTAAGTATAAATAAAATTTTTTTATTCCCCAAATAATTCCCAAGGCTTCCTTATCTATTTGAGAATATCGCTGCTCGGTTGGGGTCAATGTTCGAGATGCAAATGCAATAGGATGTTCAGATCCGTCGGGAAATTGGTGCGCAAGGACGGCGCCTAAGCCAACAGGTGAAGCATCTGTTGACAAGATAACTGGTAAGCTAGGATCGTAATGAGCAAGGACTCTGTCCGAACATATTTCTTTCTTGATTTTATCGAATGCTTCAGAACATTCCGCATCCCAATTCCATTGAACCCCCTTACGGGTCAATTGATGCAACGGATATGCCAATGTTGCAATATCTTTCGAGAATCGACCATAAAAATTTACAAGTCCCATAAACGACTGAATCTCTTGAACATTTTGGGGAGTTTTTGCCTTCATAATAGCTAAAATTTTGTCATCTGTTTTTGACAAGCCCTGAGCATTGATTTTGAACCCGAGGAATTGTATTTCACTTTGAAAAAATTTGCTTTTTTTATTATTTAACTTTAGGCCATGTAGCCGACATCTTTCAAAGAATTTTTCTAACTTTTCGCAATGGGTTTCTATATCGGGCGTAGCAATGCGAGCATCATCAAAAAATACTTCTACCCCATCTAAATCCTTAAATACAGATTCAATGTAGCGCTGCCATACCGCTGGTGCGGCATTCACCCCATACATTAAACGTTTACAAATGTAGAGGCCTTTGTGAGTGCTTATTGTGAGGAGTTTTTGACTCTGTTCGTGCATTTCCATCTGCAGATAAGCTTGACTAAAGTCAATTTTAGAAAAAACTCTACCCCCACTGAGTGATGAAAAAATTTCCTCTACTCGCGGCAAGGGGTATTGCTGGACTTTAAGATTTTTATTCAGCGTGACTGAATAATCAGCACATAATCGTATGCTGCCATCTGCCTTAACAATTGGTACTATTGGGGTCGCCCAGTCACTTGTTTCTGTTTTTTCTATAATGCCTTCCCTCTCAAGTCTATCGATTTCTTCTTCAACTTTATTCTTAAGAGCGAAAGGTACAACGCGTTGTCTGCAAAAAATAGGTTTTGCATCCGGCTGCAGCTCTAATTTGCATTTATAATTCTTTATTTTCCCAACACTTGAATTATCAAAAATATCTGCATACTTGTTAAAAAGTAATTTTAAACGATCATTTTCAGCTCCAGTTGTTTTGACATGTTTGATGCCTGCCCAGTCAATATTAATTTTGTGTAACCATTCTCGACCAAAGATTGTGTCTAAATCTTGTTCTACTAGGTAAAGATTTAATTCCTGTTGCTGATTATGATATTTAACATCTACTGTTACGTATCCCAGAGGTACAAGAGAATTTCCATTGTACGTCTTAAAAACTAAATTAGTAGGAGAAAGTTCCTTTCCAGAAATTTTCCGGAATTTTTTTATGCTCATGACTGATACAGTTCCCCCTGTGTCCAGTTCCATCTGCACTGGTGTATCATCAATGGAAACCGAAATCATTATTGGAGGTTGTTTTGGTTCCTCCTTTAAGTTTGACTTTAGTGTCACTTCGTACATGGGTACGCTATTTATATTGTTTTCCCCCACTTGCTTCTGTTTTACAAAATTCTTTTTGGTTTTGGGTGTTCTCTGGGCAGCAAAACAAGCTACTTTAATATGCCCTATTTTCCCACAAAAAAGACATTTTGCAGTCTTAAATTTGCATAAATTCGGAGAATGATCCTTCGAAAGGCATCTATAGCACGGTTTTTCAATTTTCACTGCCGAGTTTTGAACTTTCGTTTTGTTTACGGGCTGTTTCGTATAACTTTTATTTGAATGTATTACGTTCAATTTCGTACCAATAATAGCATTTGAGCTTTGAGAAGCTTTTTCCATAGCCGAAGCAATAGCTAATGTTTTAGATAATTCCAAATCATCTTCTTCGAACAGTCTATCTAAGGTTGTTCTATCCCGTAACCCACTTACGAAAACGTCTCGGAGCATTGTATTTAACATGTTTTTATCATAATTACAAGGTACCGCTAGCGATCTTAATTCCGCTATGTAAGCACTTATGCTTTCCCCTTCCTGTTGTTTTCTGTTTAAGAACATATGTCTGCTTGGAATTATGAGCGGTTTAGGATTTAGATGTTCCTTAAGAATATCAATAAGAGTATCGAAATCTTTTTCAGCAGGATTTTCTGGAGCAAGCAAATTTTTTAGCAAATTATACAACTTAGCCGATAGGCTAGAAATCAAGGTTTTACCTCTTTTAATTTCCGCAACATTCTGAATATCTAAAAATGCTTTAAAGCGCTCAATAAATGAATCAAATGATTCTGACGTTTCGTCATATTTATCAAACTGAACACCAGTTACTTTCGATTTTGAATCTGGTTGTTCTTTCGTTTGTAAAGCTTCCATAAGCATTTTATTTTGCTCAATTAATTGCTGAACTAGTTGCTCCATGACAGATTTTTCTCAATTAGAAATATATCAGAATTAATAATTCCTACCTTGAGCTGTCTTCAGTTTAATAAACCTAATCCTTACTTGATTTCGCACTCTTTATACTCTCAAACATCGTCGCCAGTTGTTGTATCCTTCCTTATTCATCTTAGTTGGAAGGTGGTGCATGGGTTTACTTAAGTAACGAACATCGAAACCGCTTACGAACAACAAATACTTTACTCGCACAAGCACACAAAATTACATACATCCTAACAAAAAGTGAAAGCACTTTTCTTCCCAGTTACAGTTAGATCTCGATCCAGTTTACATTCTCATACAGTCACAGTTAAAGTTAATAGCATTAAGACACTACACAATTTTTAAATGCTATTTGAATTAAATTTGCTTTATTACATTTAGTGTTTATTTTTAATGAGAATGAAATTCTTGGCAGAGTTTCATACATTTTATATTCGAAATCAACATTGCTGTGCAACAGAACTGTGATTTGCAATTTAGCTTTTTCGTAACCCCTTTCTACGGGTGCATTAGGCCCTGGGCAAACAGAAAGTATATTAAATACTTGTGCTGCAGGATTTAATTTATTGGTATGAAAATGCTTAAACAGCTCTCTATACAATGATTTTCGATTAAAGCATTCAGTGTTCTGTTAGTTTAGAAAACGGAACATTTCAGTATATATGCAGTAGACTGTTCCAAATTTTTTTTTCCAAAATCAACATGCATACTAGTTAAAGTTGTGCCAAATGACATTTTAAAGGTACGGTAAAAATTTGGACCAAATATTTTAAGATTAACAGACCTCTCATGAACATCCAAAATAATTTTTTGCCCCTTTTGGACACAAAATGGGCATGATGCAATAAATATTAAACAAAAAAGATATTTTTGTTGTTCATTAATTTGTACATCTAAAGCATAATAAAGTTTAAAAAGTAATGTTTTTCACATTAAAAGCAATCAGTTCTAGTTAATTTTAGTATTTTCAGAACTCTGAACCTCTTAATTTTAACCGCCGTCGTATGTAGCAGAACATTGTTGTTTTGTTCCTGACTTACTGTGTAGCACTATAGTTAAAATTGCATGTAAGCATTTTGTACACAAACTAAAGCTTATATTATTTTCATTTTTTATTAAGTTTTAATTATTTTTTAATTTTTTATAATTTAGTTTCATTTTAACTTATACAGCCTGAGTAAAAACTTTAAGGCCAGTAAAAAATATTGTGAATAATATGAGAAAATGGAGTTGAAGGAATTTTAATATTTTTGAACTAGCAATCATTAATGTTCATTTGAAAGTGTTGGATATAATTTTAGATGTTATAGAGCTAATAGCCTACAGCTAAGCTGAAAATTAGGCAACTCATTTCCAACTGAAAATTTGAGGGAGTGGTCTGCCCGAAGAAAATAAAACATGAATCATTCTTTACACTGAAAAACATTTATTTAACATGTATTATAAAATGGTTACATTACAATAGTCTGGTCCTCCGAAGAAAATTAAATTATGTTAAATCAAGAGATCTTACAATAAGTTCATGCAGGTGTCAAAAAGTCCTGTCGATGTTCCATAGTGAATCCCCACAGGTAGAAGGACGGCATCACAATCTCCCCAGAATTGCACGCTGGTCAGTTCACACCTTAGGAGCCAAGTTCACCATATCAGGGAAAAATATCGAAGATGGACACGATGCTTTTTCTTTGGAGACCAAACGATCCACTTAAATTGGACTATAACTTTTCACTTTTATGGACGTCATGGCAGCACGCGCTTCCAAAACTGAAGACATCAATAGCGAATCATTCAGAAAAGATCAGACCTCACCTGAGAGGCCAGTAGCAAAACTTATGAGGACATGGACGAACACATTTACAAACACAAACAACACAAGACGAGGAGACAAGTGAGAGAAAAAAGTAGCGATCGAGCTACGGCCGGTCCGAGTATTTATAGCCAGATCCGACCTTGCTCGTAACAATGTGACGTTACCTTATTTGCATATTGCAAGAACAACTCAACCCAAGAAAAACGCAGCTTGCAGGTTGCACAATTCTTATTTAATTTGACATTCAGCACCCAACACCTCAACATGGTTTTCTCATGTGATCGACATGTGCTTTGTCGGAAGTTTACCGACATCTGCCGAATGACGGCAACCAATCATAGCGTGCCACATATTTTTCCGAACACTTCCGATTCAAACTCGGACATTTAAGTGTCGGTGGCAGGTGGATGGGATTTCCCGGAATGGCAAAAGGTAAGTTACAATTCTTTTTTTTTTTTTTTTAAACAATATTGGTGAAATCCTTCAAGAAACAAAAATAAAGGCATTTAGCCCAACAAGTTCCCCCCTCTTGAAGGAATTTCATCAAAAACCACATTATATACATTAAAAAACACTTAACTACATTCATATTATATTTACAAAAGATACATTTGAAAAATAGTTCAAAAATTTGATACGCCCCCCTCTTTTAAGTTAATCCCAATTAAATATAATTTTACAAAGCTTATTTAAACAATTCTTAGATAGGGGTTTAGTGAAAATGTCCGTGATGTTTACATTTGTCCTCACATATTTAATCAAAAAAATCTTTTGCTCAATTAAATTTCTTAAAAAATGGTACCTTTCATCAATGTGTTTTGTACGGGAATTCTCAATGGGAGACTTAGAAAAATCAATTGTTGCAGTGTTATCACAATAAATGACTGTATCCCTAAGCTGGAGGTTTTCAATATTTAATTCACTTATTTCTGTAATTATCCTCTTCAGCCAGACCATTTCTTTTGCAGTTTCACCAAGTGAAATATATTCTGCTTCCATTGAGGATAACGCAACACATTTATGCTTAAATGTCCTCCAATTAATTGGGACCCGATCAATACACAAAATTGATCCACCCATTGAGACTCTATCTTCCCGATTAGCGGCGTAATCGGAGTCGGAAAATCCCCGTAGATCTACACTACTGATTGAGCTTAAATTTAGTTTGTATGATATTGTATATTTTAAATATCCTAGCAATCTTAATAGAAAATCCCAATGCTTCCTTCCGGGATTTGCTTGAAATTGGGAAAAAGTATTCACCGCATAAGAGATGTCAGGCCGGGTCTTTCCCGCTATGTATGCCGTACAACCCAACAAATTTCTGTATGGGAGCTTTTCTGCTTCCCTTTTCTCTTCCTCAGTTTTCGGGCAGTCGTCTTTCGACAAAACTGTACCCTTTGAGATTGGGAGGGTTGAATTTGGCACATAGTAATTGGAGAATAACCCCAAGACCTTCGAAATATAAGAACTTTGGTAAATAAAGAGGTTATTTTTATCTTCCATAAATTCAATCCCCAGTAGCTTTCTGGTTTTCCCCATTTCTTTAATATCATACATACTTTTAATTTCATTAATTACCTTTTTAATTAAATTTTCATTTTTTGCTAGAATTATTATATCATCTACATAAATAAGAAGAAAAGTGTCTTTGTCTCTATGATATACACAATTACATTCTTTTAATTTTTGAAAACCAAAACCACAAAGAACACTGTCTATTTCTAAGAACCAGTTTCTTCCGGACTGGTGTAGTCCATAGAGATACTTCTTCAATTTAGACAAAATTAGGGTAACTTTTACTGACAAAACCCTCTGGTTGTCTCATGTAGATTTGTTCCTCTAAGTCAGCATATAGGTAAGCAATTTTTACATCAATTTGCGAGTGACACCATTTTAAAAGACATATAAAAGTAGAAAAGAAAACTCTCACAAGTGAAAACTCAATTACTGGGCTAAAAACTTCAGAATATGACTCAATTGATTGACGGTCCCCCCTTACAACCAATCTGGCCTTGTATCTTACAATTTCACCCCTGTCATTTACCTTGAGGTCGTAGACCCACCTATTTCCCAAAATTGGTTTCCCCTCTGGTGGGGGTACAAGGTCCCACACCTCTCTTTGCTTAATGACATCTAATTCAGACTCCATGGCCAGTTTCCAGTTGTCCACCTCGGGGGTAGCGATACATTGCCTATACGAATTCGGTATAGAAATTTCCACTAAACTTGCTTCTTCACCTTCTCCCAAACTCTCACTCTCGTCACAGATTTCCCCTACTGTTGGATTTTTAGTTGAAAAGTCAAAAAGTTTTGGTTTATATTCTATTTTATTTTCACTACAATATTTCAAAACCTGTTTTAGTAAATTTAATCTTTTATTTTTACCGGCAATTGTATAATAAATATCAGTCCTATCCCCGGTCTTTCTCTTTTTGGCTTCTCTAACCCATTTAATTTTTTCACAGGGAGTCTGCTCAAAGCTCTCCTGGATTTCCTGTTCAAGTTGAACTTCACTTATAGGCCTGATAAAGTTAAATTTTCTCTCATTTTTATTTTGGACTTTTAATTCCCCCCATTTTTCATTTTCATTGAACTTTACGTTAATAGTCTCTGTGACTGTTCTGGTTTCAGGATCCCAGATTCTGTACCCTTTGGTACGTAAGGCGTATCCGACCATGATCCCCTTGGTAGCCCTCATATCTAACTTTTTTAGTTTAGACTTAGGCTGACCTACATAGGCAGTACACCCAAAAATACGTAGGTGCCTTACTGAAGGTTTACGCCCAGAAAACAGTTCAAAAGGGGTCTTGTCCATATTTCCTATTACTGTCCGATTCCTTACATAATTAAAACAAAGAGCGGCTTCAGCCCAAAACTCATCCCCCAATCCAGAATCATTGAGCATAGACCTCACACCATTCATTATGGTTAAATTGTATCTTTCTACTACTTCGTTCATTTGCGGGGTGTAGGAGTTGGTCCGCTCTATCTTTATTCCCTGATTGGTGAGATAGTTCTCAAAATCTTTGTTAACAAATTCTGTTCCGTTATCGGAACGGATAGCCAAAATTTTTGAGTTCAGGAATCTTTCAGTCCTTTTTTGAAAGTTGACAAAAACACTAAAGGCCTCACTTTTTGCTCTTAAAAAGAAAACATATGATTTTCTTGAGAAATCATCTATAATTATAAAAATATATTTCTTTCCCCCCAAGGACTCGGTCTGAAGGGGTCCCATCAGGTCCATGTAGAGCAATTGAAGTGCAGAGTTAGTACGTCTTTCTGGCATAGATTTAAACGAGCACTTCCTCATTTTTCCCAATTGACAAGGGTCACAATTGGGTTTTTGCCCCTTCTTAATCTCTAGTCCCTGGACTGTACCAAGTTTACTCGTTTTGGTGATACTCTCCATATTTATATGGCAAAACCTTCTATGCCATTTTTCCATATCAACACTGACCATATTGGCCCCTTCAGACGGGTCCTTGGTCTTATAAACTTTTGTATAATTAACATTTTCACAATCAATATAAAAATTTGGTTTAACATGATAAAGTTTATTTATTAAATTTGCTGTAAATAGTTTAACATTTTCTTGATTAAAAACACAGATCTTTCCGGGCAACCATTTGAGCTTATAGCCCTGTCTGTCTATACAAGAACCAGAAATTAGGTTGCGTCGCAGTGTTGGAGCATAGAAAACGTTATTGAGGGTGATGGTAACTAATTTTCCATCTGATTCAATTTTAAAAATTACTTTCCCAATGCCCTCCACTTGGCTCTTCACGTTTCCTACAGCTACCTCCATTTGTGTGTTTTGTACAGGCTCTAGCTCGGCAAACAATGACTTATCTCGACAAAAATGAGATATACTGCCGCTATCCAATAGCCATGTATCCTCACATTTTGGGTAGGTAGTGTTTGCAGAAATTTCGTTTTCATTTACTGAACAAAACATTCCTGCCTGAGGGTCTTCTTTGGTTTTGAATTTAAAATTCTTATCCTGTTTTACTTTGTTACGGCTCCAACACCTCGACGCAATATGCCCTTTCCTTTTACAAATGCAACAAACTTTATTTTTAGCAAGAAATTTACTCCTACCATTTGCCATTCCGGAGTTTCCGGGTTTTGAAAACATTGCCGAATTTTCTACATTAGGCTCTTCGGCCAAATACCTAATCCTACCTTCCTCAGCCAGTAGTTCGTCTTTTACTTTAGAGAAGGTAAATCTCCCTTCTTCCCATCTGTAGATGGCTTGAACAATACTGCTGAAACTTGAAGGTAAATGCCGTATCAATTGAAAAGTTCTGAGTTTTTCTTCCATAATATATCCATTTTCGACTAATTGGTTAAAAATTCCCCCCAACCTTGCAGCGAATAATCCCACCGTTTCACCTTCTTGCAATTTGCAAGAGAAATAGGATTCCCATAGTGCGGCTACTCTGGCCAAAGATGGGGGTTCAAAATTTGTCTTAAGGGCTTTCCAAGCTTCACTAGGATCTTCCAAATTATCAATTAACCTTTTTATGTCCTTTTCTAAATTTAAATAGATGATGGCTAAAGCTTGGCCACATCTTTTTCTGTCAGCACTAGTTAATTCCCCTTCTGGTTTCTTTTGGGTAATCTCCCATAAATCCCTTTCTATGAGCACCATTTTTATATCTTTGGACCAGGTAGCCCAATTATGGGAGCCCAACTTCTCAACATTTCTATAATCTTTCTCCATAATAAAAAATGATTCGATTTTCTCCGGGCAGGTCAACCACATGACTCTGCTACCACTTGTTGGATATAATTTTAGATGTTATAGAGCTAATAGCCTACAGCTAAGTTGAAAATTAGGCAACTCATTTCCAACTGAAAATTTGAGGGAGTGGTCTGCCCGAAGAAAGTAAAACATTAATCATTCTTTACACTGAAAAACATTTATTTAACATGTATTATAAAATGGTTACATTACAATAGTCTGGTCCTCCGAAGAAAATTAAATTATGTTAAATCAAAAGATCTTACAATAAGTCCATGCAGGTGTCAAAAAGTCCTGTCGATGTTCCATAGTGAATCCCCACAGGTAGAAGGACGGCATCGCAATCTCCCCAGAATTGCACGCTGGTCAGTTCACACCTTAGGAGCCAAGTTCACCATATCAGGGAAAAATATCGAAGATGGACACGATCCTTTTTCTTTGGAGACCAAACGACCCACTTAAATTGGACTATAACTTTTCACTTTTATGGACGTCATGGCAGCACGCGCTTCCAAAACTGAAGACATCAATAGCGAATCATTCAGAAAAGATCAGACCTCACCTGAGAGGCCAGTAGCAAAACTTATGAGGACATGGAGGAACACATTTACAAACACAAACAACACAAGACGAGGAGACAAGTGAGAGAAAAAAGTAGCGATCGAGCTACGGCCGGTCCGAGTATTTATAGCCAGATCCGACCTTGCTCGTAACAATGTGACGTTACCTTATTTGCATATTGAAGAACAACTCAACCCAAGAAAAACGCAGCTTGCAGGTTGCACAATTCTTATTTAATTTGACATTCAGCACCCAACACCTCAACATGGTTTTTCTCATGTGATCGACATGTGCTTTGTCGGAAGTTTACCGACATCTGCCGAATGACGGCAACCAATCATAGCGTGCCACATATTTTTCCGAACACTTCCGATTCAAACTCGGACATTTGAGTGTCGGTGGCAGGGATTTCCCGGAATGGCAAAAGGTAAGTTACAATTCTTTTTTTTTTTTTTTAAACAATATTGGTGAAATCCTTCAAGAAACAAAAATAAAGGCATTTAGCCCAACAGAAAGAGATAACGCAATGTTTAAGTTTTTTAAAGCATGCTTTTACCAGAAAAGTAGTAATATATTCAAAGTTAGCATTTCAGCATGAGCAACAACTTTAAGGCCACCAGTATTTCTTAAATACTAAATGTAGATTTTACTGGAATAAATATCACAGCAGTTAATGAGATTGTAGAAACCCTTCAACTTGTAGTTTTTTCATTAATTTCTTTGAAGTTTTGGTGCTCTTTGTGAAGATGTCCAAAGGTAAGAAGTTAACTGATTGTGAAAGAGGGCATATTGAAGCTTTTTTCCAACGGGGATGAGTAGCCATACTATTGTGAAAAAAATAGGAAGATCAAAGACTGTGGTCAATAATTTATTGAGATTGAAAGACAATTATGGTAAAAAAAATCCTGGTGGAAGACCTAGAGCTTTGTCCTTGCATGATGAAAGAAGTGTTTGCAAACTTACATCAACTGGGAAGTACTCAACCAGGAAACTTATTCAGGCGACAGGCTTAAATGTTTGTCAAAAAACGATATATAACACATTTAGAAGGTGTGAAAATTTTGTTTATGTGGCAAAATTGGCTAAGCCACAGTTACTGAATACGCACATAATAGAGCGTTTGAACTTATGCCAAAAAGTCATGACCTGGGATAACCAATGGATACAAACATTTTTTTCGGATAAAAAGAAGTTGAACTTGGATTCACCACATGAATGGAAGTACTATTGGCATGATTTACAAAGAGAAAAAGAAATATCCTTCTAGCGCCAATTGGGTTAAGGCTCTATCATGACTTGGAGGTGCTTTTCTTACAATGGTATGGGCTCAATTGTGTTTGTTTCGAGTAAAATGAACCCACAAGCATATCAAAATATCCTCCCAAGTCATCTTTTACCAAATGCTGAATTTATTGCTAGAGAAAATTGGAAATATCAGCAAGACAATGCACCTACCCATTCGAGTAACACATAATTGGTTCAAAATCAGCAATGTTGAAACTTTGAAATGGCCAGCTAAGTATCCAGATCTCAACCCATTTGAGTACTTATTTGGCGACTTAGTAAGAAAAGTTTATGATGCAAATGGGAGACATTTTACTTCATCAATAGAGCTGAAATCTACTTTCGAAGATGAATGGTATAAAACAGATCCTGAACTTTGTCAAAAACTAGTTTCATTTATGCAAACAAGAATATTTGAAGTAATTCGAAGAAATGGATCCCGCACAAGATTCTAAATGCTTGTATTTCTTTCTTCCTATGCTTTTTTCTATGTTGGCCTTAAAGATTTTACTCAGCCCCTTCAGGCTCAAATATTGATCTGTAGTATTTTCTGATGATAAAATAAATACAAATGATTGTTTTGTCGTTTTTTGCTTGTATTTAAGGTTAATAATTATCACTCAAATTATGTTTTGATCCTCAGTTAAAGACATGTCCAATTTCTCAAAAAAATTTACTAGCCGTAAAGTTTTTACTCAGACTGTATTTGAGCTTCATTTTAACTTGTAGTTAAGTTTTTTAATTCAGAATGAATTTCAAAAGCATCTCCTATTTTTGGGATTTAGGCATCACATACTAGAAATCCTGGCTTCTAATGTGTTTGAACTATTCTATCCACCATCAGGACTACAAATTGCCACTTTTGCTCAATTATATGACTTTTGCCAAGAAAACTATGAATCAATTGATAAACACACTCCTGGTTATGTTTTAAAAGAAAATGAAAAGCTGTGGTTATAGAATAATCAAAATCAGGTTGTACAGTTCCTTAGTCAACAGCTATAAGAGGAAATCCAACTTCATTGTGATTATTTAGATTTTATAAAGCTATCACTGATTGCTGTTAGTGAGGCTGATCACATTCTTTGTCATACTTATAGTTCCCCTGGTGCTTATCACCGGGCAAGATGGATGGCAAAAGGCATTTACTGCTTTAAGACTTTGTGCTTTTGCAAGGAATTCAATCTAGCATCATATGAGATACAAGCATTAAAAAGAATATGTCTGCTCATGACAACAAATCTATGTAAAAGTTTGGCCCCCAGTAGCTGCAATGAGCCACATAATGACTTACATCTTCTACAAATACCAGAACTATAAAGAAACTAATAGTAAAGTGACTCTTATAGCACTTAAAAAATTTAAAGGACAACTTTTGGTATCTAAGTGACAATTTAGTTGGATTAGGTTTTTCCTCAGATCTCGTGCCTCCAAAGAAAAATGCTACCATGGTTAAAGCTTTACAGCAACCAAAATCTAGAAAGGATTTTAGAAGACTCGAAGTCAAAGATATTAAATCTTTTCGGAGTGAACCATTTTCAGATTTTGTTACAGAACAGACTCGGAATCTGTTTTTTGTAATGAAATTTTATAGTAATTTTTCACAAGCTGATGTTCATATCTGAGCTAAAAGAAATGATTATACCCAAGTTAAGGAAGTACAGTAAAACTCCGCAAATTTGGATCCCGTTAGTCCGGATCAATCGATTTGAGATGTTTTTTTCATTTGAGGAGCAATCAATGAATTTCCATAACATTAATTTATTTTTTAACCCTCTCACGGGCAAGACTGTTATGTCGTTGATTGAGTTCCCTTGTCTTGGCAATGCAACTTTTGAATCGATTTTGTTTTCCTCAATAGGGGAAAAATTGATTGAAAAGTTGTACAGACTTTATAATATCAAAATAAACATATTTACTGTTTGTATAATTCTATGTGTTTCATGTAAAGGTGATTTTCAATAAGTATGTTTTACTTTATTATTTTTTTTCATTTAAAATTTTAATTATTGCTCATTATTAAAAGAAAAGTATAAGAGAAAATGTTTTTGTGTTGTGTAAATTTTATAAAACTTAGAGAAACAAAAATATTTCTCAATAAATTAGGCATTTAAAACTTTTAAGGGTGTTGAACTGTCACTTAATACTCTTCGAATGGTCTAAAATTTTGCAAGACAGTTATTTACATCAAATCACAATTATCCATGGTATGCGAGTTGAAATTCCATTTTTTCCCCATACAACTTTGGGTCAGTCTAATATGCAGAGACAACAGTACAGGATACTGAAAACATGGGCATAGCCAGAGAGGGGCAGTTACCCTCTTTGCTGAAAAAATCGCTCATACTAAAAAAAACTCATCATGTCAGTATGCATGTTTTTGAGAAATATTTTGTAGTTTTCATTTCTGTAGGATCTTTTACAACATTAGGTGTCAATCTGGCCACCTTGTATATGAAAGATACATTTGACCACCCATTACTTTAAGACTAAAAATATAGGAAATAATAATAATAATTAAAAAAAAAAACAATAAATAAAAATCTATGTCTGCTAAAAATTACAGAATTGAAATTTTATGTGCATTAATATTCTTTTTCTTCTTTTTTTTTCAAGGTTTAAAAATGATTAAAAGTACTAAGAAAGAGCCTACAAAAATAGGTATCTATGTTTTATTAATGCTTTTATTTTTTATGTTCATGTTGTACACTTTACTTAACGGGGAAACATGTGTGTCTGCAATAAAGTAAAATTCCCAGTAACAATCTTTGGGAGATACCTTCATTCAAAAGTAAAAATTGATTCAAAGAGTTATATAACTCTTAAATTCTTCTAATATGGTAATGTAATGTTAATATGAATTGATTAGGTTATTACCATTACAGTCATCAAATAAAGTATTTTTGTGTATGTGCATTTGACCCTCTAACTGTTTCCCATTTATTCAATTGATTTGGATTTTCTTTAAAAAACATGCTTAACAATTAATATATTTCAGACAAAGCTGCAGCTAAGCTGATAAAGTTGAGGAAAAAAAGAATAATTGTTCGCAATTTATCATTTAAGGTATGAAAATGTACTGTTACTTCTATCACTGTGTATTGCTTTTATGATTGTATTACCTCTTATAATGATTGTCACCTTTATATATATGGTAGAATCCATGTCAATTCAACAAGGGGCATAACTTGATGGTCTCTGATTTTTTTGAATTTAATTATGCAAAAATTCATAAAAAATTAAGAAATTCCTTTTTCTTTTGTTTTGCCCACAAAAATTCCTGGGCTGAGGTACAGACGCTAAAAATGGCGGTCCTGTCATGATTTCTCACTTGAATCGATTATTTCCGAAAGGGCATTAGTCCAACCAATGCAACTTTTCAGGAATCAATAAAAAGTGATTGTTTCATTCAGAAGTGAACTAAATTCTACAAAAATCTTTATGACTGATCTAGCCATAAGTAGGATCATTACCTCACCTTAAATTACTTTTCATTTCGTCGCTGAAATTAGTTAATTTTTTTTTTTAAATTTGGACTTATACCCTTTCTGCAATAAATATCCTGAAAGATTAGTTTACAGTGATGAAAATATAAATTAAGTGAAACAGATTTGTTTCAAACTGATTTATGTCAATAAAAAATAATATTACAAAGTGATAAAAATAATTAGTGAAGTCTGTATTTATAAATTCATTATCTTAATAAAATACATTCTGTATATTCATCTTTCTCTCGTTTTGTTTTAGTGAAATAATAAAGTCTTGTTTAAAAAAAGTACAAAAACTAACAAACTGAGATAAAAAGCAAAAGTTTTACTTGTGTATAAAACTATATTCATATTCATTAAATACATCCTCCACGGGAATCTTTTTTCTATCCTTCTCTTGTGTAGTTTAGTGTACCAAGTTTGATGTACATATTAGTATGATTATGTTCAAAATTGCACTGAATAGTCATCTTGATATTTATTATTTCTTTTAACAGTATGAAAATTTTCCTTTTATACTCAATGTTGGCAAAGGTAGTTCAGCGGACAAGCATTATTTTGCAACATCCTCTTGAAAAAACGTCTATAAAATGGCTAACAAAACCGTTCCTTTGATGTTCTATCGAATATTTAAACATCATAAATGTTGATAGTTGAAAACATTTGTCGCCCAGTAGAATCTTTATCGAAAATCTCAATTTGGGAGATGAGTCCTCTTAAAAAATGAAGGACACCTGTTTTAGCAGTTACAGATTTCATAGTTTTCAACAGATTTCATGGTGAATCTTGATGTAATTTCAGGATTTCACTTCTAAGAGATTGGAATTGATTTTTACATGGTTATAATCTGTCATATCTGTTTAACAATCGCTTTACCGTTACAAAATCCCAGTTGCAAAGGACAAACGAATGTCCTCTCAGAGAAAGTCATCAACAATCTTGTTAAATTTCTTCAGTGTTATTTTTAGAAAAAGTCTGCAGTGTTGTTCTTACTTTGACCAGCGTATATCTCACTGAAAGCATACAGTTTTTTGGCACTTCCTAGAGTGATGTTAATAAAACCCCTGAGAAATTAGCGAATTTCATTCTGATTCCGTGATTTCGAATCCCCCCAAACCCCTCGAACTGATGAACCTACCATCATTGAAAGTATGCTAGATCAAAGGAGTTATTTGTTTTTACTTCATTATGCTAAAAAGTCTAGTTCTTCTATGATCTTGCCACTGCATTTTACTATTTCTCCCCACGCGTTTAGTGCAGAAAGGGCATAAGTCTGGGACTTAAGCCCTTTCTGCACTAAACGAAAAATGTGACCCCTAAATAAAGTACTTTGTTGTACAAAAAATGACTTCCCTGCTACACTAGTCAATGTCTCGACATATAAGCATAGAAAAACCACAGCTAACTCAATTTTGAAAAAAAAAAAAAAAAATTTGACTTATGCCCTTTCTGCAATAATCGATTCACTTGGGATTTTAGTCAAAATCTTTCAAGTACATTATCTGAAGAATGGTAGAACATACTTTGTTTCGATTTGTTTTATTTAAAAGGATATTTTTTCTTGTTTAAAAGCATATGCAACATTTTGAAATGTGTGCTTTAGTTTTATTTCCACAGTCTTATAAAATAAAAAGTTTAAAATAATTTTTTAAATTTTTCTCAAAAATTCCAATTTTAAAAGTTTCCATTTTTTTACAGTATATTAGTACCACTGAGCACTAGGTTCCTGAAAAGGAGAGCTTCCACTTTTTCGTTTAACAAATTTTAGATTCATTTAAAGAAATGAGGGTTTTTAAGAAACTTTTTTCGTAATGTCAGATCTGAAAATTCCAAAATGATTTTGCAACAAATGACCAGAGAACACTTTTAACTAAGTTATATAGCGAAATTTTCATTTTCAGTCTCCACTTTATCCAGGTGTTTTATCATTTATGAAAACAAGAACGCGATCTCTAGCCTTTTTGCTGCATTTCCCAATCCAACCTTTCAGAGTAGCGCCAAAAGAATCGTTAAGCGTAATGCCATCTTGTTCTCACTAAATTTAATATCCTGAATAAAATGGCGATTTAAAATGAGATTTTCGCTATATGTCTAAATTAAAAGTGTTTTCTGGCCACTTGCTGCAGGGGAAAAAATTGAATTTTGAGGTCTCTGTGTGTGTGTGTGTGTGTGCCATTACGTAAAGAGTTCCTTAAAAACCCTCATTTTTTTCAAATGCCTCTAAAATCTGTTAAACGAAAAAGTGGAAACTCTCCTTTTCAGGGAACATAGTGCTCAGTGGTACTAATAAACTGTAAAAAATGGAAAATTTTAAAATTGACATTTTTAAGAAAAAGAAAAAAATTATTTTAAACTTTTTTTTTCAAGACTGTGGGGAAAAAAAAAAAAAACTAAAGTACACATTTTAAAATGTTGCATATGTTTTTAAACAAGGAAAAATATCCTTTTAAATAAAACAAATCGCAACAATATATGTTTTACCGTTCCTGAGATAATGTATGGGGTCTCCTAGACACACGCCCGCCACAGACTTCCTTTCAAAATTTTCTTTGACCTTACTTTTTTTAATATAAAGAGATAACCATTAAAAAGCTCAACTTGATGTGGCCCAGAGGTCAGGGTCGGACGGGATCCTCAAAAAAGCGCACACCCAGAGCTTTTTGAAGGTGCATGCCAATGGGGGGGGGGGGTGTAAAAGATATATACGATCATTTTAGAGGAGTGAATGACTGATGCATCATATGAGGAAGTGACAAATTTAAATAAAACAACAACTGAAGAAATATAGAAATGAGGTCCGACTTTTTATTAAAGGAGCTTAAATAAAAGTTAAAAGCGTTTCGAGTCGAAAGAGTGGAGAAAAAGGAGAATTTTTACCAGTATTTTAGTTTTATTATCGAATTCAAATCTTTTCAAATTTTGATTTATTTTGAGAGCTCAAGCACCATTTCTAACAGTTATTTAGATACCCAATTGTACTTTTTTTCCTTGTAAGAATAAAGGAAATATCAAGATGGCATCACAGGTTTTTATCCAAGAAGTAATGAAATAAGCAGAGAAAGACTGATACGAAACTTGAAATTGTAAAAGTTTTAAGATAATTAGTTATGTAGAGAAATGTGGGACAAAGTGAAATGGTGAAATATTTACTCCTCTTTAAGTGTCATTACCTAGTAGTATTTTAATTATGTAGTGACATATGTGTAGGTTATTCCAGTTAAGATAAAATTACCTCCGAAAATCAAACCAGATGATAATACAAGCAATTTTCAAAAATAGTTACTCAAATTGTAATATTTTGTTGTAAGTCAAAAATTATTTGAGAGCATCACAAGCATAAAATTAAAGCTTTTTCTATTTCTGCAACTGAGAAGTAAAAATCAAGCAGGAATAATAAATTTTGAAATCACTATGTATGAGTGTGTGTATTAATGTTACTATTAAGTGTATTTTGAAATTTATTTAAAAAAAAAATCTTTATTTTTTTTTTCTCTCAGGTATCAGAAGATGATTTAAAACAGATTTTTTCAAAATATGGAAATGTCCTTGATGTTAAAATACCATTAAAAGCAGGTAAAATGCATCACCTACTTGGGTGATATAATGTTAATAATGCCTTTGTGATTGTTATTGTTTAACATTTATCTCATATTAAAAAAAAAAAAAACTCCTTTATACATTTGAGCCTTATTTATAAAAATAGTCGCATGCAGATTTTTTCTGGAAAACAAATTATTTGCTCAGGTTAATTTTGCTTGTATATCCTTGCTAATAAAATTAATTAATGTCATTTAATCTATATTAGGGCCATTCGACGAAAAAGTCAATCCTTTGTCCCACATGTGAGTCCACATATTTCATTAAAAAGTAATAATTTTAAAGGTTAATGACGAAATTTTTTGAAGAAGAAATCAGGCATAAGTTTAATTTGTGAAGCAGAAAAAATTTGCTCATTGATATTTTAAAGTATAAGTTTTGATGAAATATATGAGGCGTCACATGTGGAACAAAATGACCGTTTTCAGTGGAATGGCCCAGGAATGTTCCCCAACCTTTCTTTTATCTCAGGTTCTGTACCTCATAATCATGTCTTATGGGCCAAAATATTTTCATTTATTTGAAAATTTTCTGGATAATATCAAAAGATATGGGGAAAAAAAAGAAAAAATTACAATTTTTGTTATTACTACTTGCGGCCTATTGTCTTCATGTGGTTTGCAAAAGTTTCTCAAAAATCAATTTCTGAGTGTTTGCGTCTAAATTTGTAATGTTATGACTATTTGCTTGCATCTAGAAAAATAAAACTTAAGGCAAGAAAAATGAAGCTTGGCAGTTATAAAGCAGAGAAGTAATTTGACTTGCTTCAATTCGGCGGGGAGGGGAGGGGGCTGTAACGTCATGGGTGCAGGACCTCCCTCCCATCTGGATGAAATCACCAAGAAGTTGTTTACTGGTTCATTTGCATTGAACTGTCTTATTAATTCTTCTTGTGTTGTTCGCGGGAGCATGCTTATAGCCCAGAAAATATAATTTAGACTCTTGAGTCTGTTGAAGGTAGTTTAACTTTACATTTGTAGGGCTCATAGTCCTCCTCTATCTCCTATATTTTTAATTTGTCAGATATTGTCCTATATTTTCTATATTTTCTTACTAACTCCTAAATTTTTTTCATGGGACCTTAAATGCTACCTAAAAATGCAAAAACCTTTGAACCATTTTTTCTTTTTTCTCCCTTGCACTGTGCACTCTTACCCTTTCTAAAACAAAAAGTGTTTTTTTTTTTTTTTGGCAAATGCCTAAAGCGATCAAGTAAGAACAATAAACAATTTGTAATTGCGCAAAAAAAAAAAAAAAAAAAAAAAAAAAATTATGAAAAAATTGATTTTTTTACTCTTTAAGATTTTAGAAAGGTTCAATATTTAAAGATATGTAGAATCTTTGTTATTTTTTCTTTTTAACAGAAAAAAAAATCTTGTTACATGTATTTTTATACATGTGTGCACATATATATGCACACATTAACTGAAAGTTATGAATGTTGGCTTAAAAATGCCATTACAGTGAGCGCAGGGTAATTGAATCAGCTGCTTTAATGAATCAATTTGTCAAAAACAACAAAATACAGCTTTAATATTAAAAAATTGCCAGATATTTGAGTAGAACACGCCGCTTAAATGAATCGAACATACGTGACTGACCATTTCCCACAAACATGTGATGCATTAGTGCAGTTTTTTTGTTCTTTGCCTTTGTTTAGTGAAATGAGTTTTTTTTCTGTGAATAGTGAAAGGAAGGGGAGGCAGAATGTTGCACACTTTTAGTGAGGGTTTTCTTAGGAAAAGTCTAACAAAACCGGCGATACAAAGGGAGACATGGAGTCGACATGACTTCTGTGCTCTCGGCTTTTTTATTGTTAGCATTGAAGCAATGAGGTTACGTTAAAAAAAGAGGTATGTTAAGAAAAAACATGCACACACACATTTTTGCTTCATTGAATCAAAATTGTTTTAAACAAACATGATTCATAAGAGCGGTGCTCACTGTAGTTGGATTTACTGATGATTTTCAAATTGTGCTCCAACGGTTTACTTTTTTTATTTGACTGTTTCACTTTCACAATTCCTGTAGGTACAAAAATTCATTTACTCTCACGTCTGTTACTCTTCACATTTCTATGACATCATGCAATATAGAATTGTATTGATAATGGCAGGGTTTTTTTTTTTTTGTGCACGTGCTCCAAACATACTACATCCTATATTTTTTCAAAATTCCTTTACATTTTTCTACCCAACTCCTATAGTTTTCCTTTTAAGCTCCTATATATTTTTCTACCGTACTCCTATATTTTCCCTTTTACACTGCTATATATTTTTTTCTCGCTTGCTATGCACCCTGCATTTGTCATTATCGTCCTCACTTTTTATTTGTTTTTCATGTGCATTAGCTCGGATTCGAACTACAATATCGTTGGAGGTAAATATATCTATAGTGATAACATTGGTGCCAACAAATGTATCATTTTTAAATGCTTCTCTACTTTACACTTAGCAAAAAAAAATTTAAATGATCCTCATAACCTGTTTTTAGGGTCTATGACTCATTCCTAGCAATCGGTTGATCTAGATTCTCAATAAATCATGGTTTGTTATAAAAGATTGCTACTGTACCAGATTCAAGCAGTCAGTGGTGGCGCTAGGCGTCAGCGACTGCGTACGGCCTCGAGCAGATAGGGCCTCTCAAGATTCTCAGAAGCAAATTCTCAAAAGTTTTAAGAAATTTCCATATTTTCACTTGAAGCTCTTATTAAATGCAACAGACACAAAAGTAATCAAAATAGTGTGTGCAGCGGAGACTGCACAGAGCCAGCCTTAGCAAATGCAGGACCCAATTCTGTCGGGGCCTGAATTTAAAATATTCAGTAGCTACAGCTTATTGATCAGCTAACTCTATTTCCCCCACCTCCATCCTATTTCTTTTCTTTTTTTCTTGTTTCCTAAGTTCGTCTAAAAATAAGAATATATTAAAAATCCTGCTCCTCTGAACACACACCCCTCCATACACATACACACACTGAAAGCATTATGGAGCTTCTGAAATTTTGTTTCCAGATCTTAAAATTCGCGATATTTCCAGCTTAAAGCCCCCAAATACTAAACAACATCGAAAATCGCTTAAAATTGTGTTTTTGTAGCTTGAATTAAAAAAATTACCGAGCCTAATATTACAAAATATGGCCTTACAATCGTATTTTTAAGGCTGGAATTTCAGAAAATATTCAGGCTAGGGTCCCCATACTGCCTTTCTTTTAAATCATTAACAATTAGGTTTTTTAAACTACATTAGCAAAAAGTTTAAGTGGACTGACTCCTGAATATAAAATATTGCTAAAGTTTTTAGGACCATAATTTTCAAAATTTTTCGAGGGAAGAGCTTCCTTCCTTCCCGTAAAATCTTCAAAGTTTGTCTAAAATTCTGTTTTTGAAACTTCAATTTCGAGAATTTGCAGGGGATTGATTTTGACCTATTTTTTTAAACAAAAGAATCGATCTGGGACAGTCTCTGACCCTAAAGTCAATAAATATGGCCTGTAATTGCATTTTAAGGCTTCAATTTCTAGAAATTTCCGCCAAGACCTCTGTAAATTTTTTCCCCTAACATCAGCAAAGAAAGCCTAAAATGGCATTTTTAAACTACAAATTTAAAAATTTTCCTGGACCCCCCCTTCTATGACGTCATTTCCCCCCTTCATTGTGCCGCCCCCCCCCCACCCAAAACATTTTTTGATTGCGCTACTAGTCACGAAATGTTTTTGTCCTAGCGATTAAGTGAATTGGGAACTCTAAGTGCCAATAGTTAGTACAAAAATTAATTCCATGAATTCAATGATTTGTCTGAAAATATTTTATGATTAAAAGAGCCTCGCAAAACTGCATCGCCGACGTTTACTTTTGCTCTCGCGCCACCACTGCAAGCAGTTTTGTTAAGAAAGTTAATAACATATTTTTTAAAAAAAGTGCTGAAAAATATGGAATATTTTGTTTTGTACATTTCTCTTGGTATTTTGAAATAGGTTCTATATTTAGAAATTGTTTTTGGATGAGTTTATTTGCTTCAAATATTTTTTCCCTTGCATCAGTGTTCTGTGCTTTTAAACTCTTACTATGTCACTGGATCTCAGTAGTTTTTTGTGTGATGTTAATGTTTATCTTTTTTAGATGGCAGAAAAAGAGGATTTGCTTTTGTTCAGTTTGATAGTACAAATGCCTTAGTAAATTCAATGAAAGATTTGAATTACAAACCAATTCATGGTAAGATTACTGTTCAGAAAATAAAATGATTAACAAACTGCCATTTTGTATTGCTGCTTAACCATCTCTCCATGGCACTGGAACAAAAAAAACGTGCCTATGAAAATCCCTTTTTATGCAACAAAATGTTTTGCTCAATTAGAAATTCTTTTCTGTTGTAGAATAGCCTGTTGGCATAGATTTTTATTAAAAAAAAGAAAACTGAAATAACTGTAGATTAACTAGTATATAAAAGCATGAATATATTTTAACATAATGTTTTGTTCCTTGAGTGCCTGCCAAGTGAAAAGGTTAATTTACTTTTTTTTAATTGATAAAAAAAAAGAACTTGATGTGAAATGATTCCTAAACAAGCTGATGTTTGCACCACATGACTTCCTATTCCGCCAATTTATTGATTTTTTATCATCACTTTCAGAAAAATGCCAACACCCAGGGGCAGATTCAGGGGAGGATCAAAGGGTCAGCTGACCCCCCTGTGACAAGAATTTCATCATAATTATTATTTATTAAACTTTAATTTCTTAGGTCCAAAAAAATATCAATGGAATCAATGTTAGCCCTTTTTCGCTTGGTTTTGACTTTGTAAGGTATTTCTTCTCATCTCGTCATAATTGACTGAGTTCGTTTACTGGGCTAGGGTTGTTTTGAGTTTTTTGTTCATTTTCAAAAGAACGATAATCTCTGAGGAGCTTAACATTTTTTCAGAGCACTCTTCCAGCTCAAACTGCATGTGTGTGTGGGCTATTTCCAACTATACTTGAACTTTCGTAATATAATCACGTTTAATACAAAATCATGGCCAAAACGAACATTTTATTCGTTAAGTTTGGTTTGCTCTCTTATTACATCAACAATTTCACGCATAATAGGTACATTAAATTGAGAATCTCGGCTATAAGACGGACAAAAATTTCTGACCTCTTTACTTAAAATGTTCGTTTTTAGAAACTATTCATCATTTTTTTAGGTAGTAGAAGTGTAAAGAGAAGAAAATATTAAATATTTTACATAGAAAATAAAGCCCGAATATATGTTTACCTGTGCACGTTTTAATTTACTCGGAGCTTAAACTGTTCATCTTCCACTGTGGATTACAACCTGTTCCGCGATGGTTGATTATTATCTTCCATTTTCAATATTTTCTAAACACATTCATTTATAAAAAATAACTGATTTACTTCTGAATGTACTCATTGTTAGTACACTATGTGTGTATTAGTAGTAATGTTTTTTAAATATTGGTAAGCATTTCTTCGTTTTTTCACAATATCACTCATTTACGGTTGTTACGAACAACGGCTAATAGATAATTCATAGATTTTTGACATTTCGTATTAACTGAGTTCAGCTGTATTTTATTCCTGTAATATCATGTTCAAAGCTTGCGGTAATGTGACCAGCCTGTCTGCTCGAAGAAATATAATTTTTGAAAAAAAAAATTGAGTGAAATATGATCCATGGCACAGGTTTTGGCAGTGAACAATTTAAGGGGGGGGGGGATTTGAATGAATTTTGATCTTTGAGTGAGATGATGCTCCGTAATGAAGGGGTGCTCCAGCACTCTTGGAGAATTAGCAGCATTGCTTACCTGATACTTTTTAACATGAGAAATATAACGCTGACCATTGAAACTTGACCCCCCTAATAAAAATTTCTGGATCACCCCTGCCAACTCCATAATTTTAACTTATTTTGGCGTGTCACTCACATTAAGGAATCTAACAACATTTCAAATATAAACTAGTTTGTTGCGAACCAATGCAAAAATAAGCGGATAATTACGTTTCTCAATATTGACTATTTTAGCGTGATTTCATTATCTCTAAATAGCACCAAATTGAAATCAAAATCAAAAGAAATTTTTTTTTACCAATTTGTCGCTAACTTGGTGGTACTGCGCCAAATTATAATATCACTTAAGTTTGCATTGAAATTAACACTGGTTTGTCCCCAAAAATGTGTAAAAGACCCCCTTTGGAGCATCGGAACGCAACCAAAAGAGCAGGTGCATAACTAGGCCTCACTAGAAGTTAACATACTAAATATCGTCCTTCTACGACATACTGTCTTTGAGTTATGCGAGATATGTGCTAACATACAGACGTCACAAGAAAAAGCATGGTAATTAACTCGGGGATTGTCAAAATGAGTACTTCGTACGTCCATGCATTTTTAGGTACATATGTGGAAAATCTCCATAAAAATCGTCAAGTATACCTGTGCGCAAGAGGGCGCTTTTCGATATGCAAATTTCCCACCTATCGGTTCAATTTAGTTAGATGTCTTTCTGTTCATGTATTTGTGGATTCGTGGCATTCGATAGCTTGATTTTTGTTGATGTTGGTCGTCTCGTGGCAGTTCGCATTGCAAGGGCAATTTGGAAACCCTTTCGTGTGTAGAATCCAAATAAAGTTAATCTATGTTTTTAGATAGTTGCCTTAGCATTTTCTTTATAGTGCATCGGCCGCAAGGTACTGCACAACCATTTGATAGTTAGAATTCGTCGAATAGTGATGTGCTTCTTATGTTATATTGACATCGTTGTTGTTTCATACCGTTGGACATAGTAACTGAAGAAATTTGGGTGAGTTATTTGTTTTCAATTTGTATGTCAATTAGTATGGATGCTGAAAAGATAAAAAATAAGCGTAGAGCGCTTAAATGCAGTGCCACTAAGTTCGTTAAAAGTTTAGACGTCACTTTAGTAAATGAAACTAATGTTCGTAATTTAGAAGTATTATACAATCAATTAATTGATAAAATTGACTGTCTTAAAGTGGCTGATAATGAGCTTCTTAATGTTATCGAAGCAAAAAATATCGAAAAAGAAGTTGAACAGAGTGAAGACTTCATGGAAAATTTAATCTTTTATAAATGTCAAATTACTCAAAGAATAGCAGCTCTAACACCTCCGGCTGTACCTCCTGCTATTAACCCCACTAATTTATCCAATTCAACATTGGAAACTAGTGGTCTAGTACATCAAGAAACTAGATCGTCGATTAAATTGCCAAAACTAACTGTTAATAAATTCTACGGTGACCACAGATATTGGCTAGAATTCATTAGTCAGTTTGAAAATGCAATAGATAAAAATAGCGGCTTATCTAAAATTGAGAAGCTTATTTACCTTAAGAATTTAGTAGGTGGTGCTGCTGCTAAAGCAATTTCCGGATTCGCATTAACAGAAAGTAATTATGATGCAGCCTTGGAACTTTTAAAATCTAGATTCGGACAAAAGAATTTGCTCATTAATGCGCATTTAGGATCGCTTTTGAACATGACTCCCATAAAAAATACAAGTGATACGAACAGTTTGAGAAAATTATACGATAAAGCTGAAACTGAAATCAGGAGTTTAGAAAGCTTGGGAATAAATTCAGAATCGTAGGGTAATCTCTTAACACCGATAATTTTGAAAGTATTGCCCTCTGAATTAACTCTTGAATTTAGTAGAAAGAACAAAAGTGATAATTGGGATTTGAAAGCTCTTCTTGAGTTCTTAGGTGAAGAAATACAAAGTCGCGAAAGAGCTCAATCTTTTCATTCTCCCATAAAAGAAAAACAAAATTCGACCCATCCGCTCTAAGAATGCAATCGTGGCGCTCCCGGGTCAAAATCTTTTACCAGAGATACTTTTCGAAAGCAGAAAAGTTACAATTCTTCAGCGGCTGAAATCTTAGTCAATCATACAGTTGCTAGTTCAAAATATGTGTTTTGTGGCTCGAACTTGCATGATTCAGTTTCGTGTGACTCGGTAAGCATAGAAATGAAATGGAATTATTTGAAAAGAAATAGACTTTGCTTTTTTTGCTTTTCGAATAGACGCTCAATTTCTTCTTGTCCAAAGCTTAAGAAAGAAAAAGGTTGTTTGTTTTGTGGTTTAAAATCGCACCCCAAAACACTTTGTTATCGGTTTTATCAGAATTCGGATAAAACAACTTTCACCCCGCCTCTAGAAGAATCTGATGATAATGTTACTAACGTTTCTTCTTGTCAAACTGAAAACAGACCGCAAAGGGTTTTATTGCAAACCGCATCAGCCGTTGCTCGTTATAATAATCAATATAGAAATTGTCGTTTGTTAGCCGACACAGCGGCTCAAAGAAGTTTTGTAGATAGCAAATTTTCAAGATTGTTGAAACTTCCCATCATTCGAAAAGAAAATCTTACAGTTTATTCCTTCGGAGATAAGTCTCCTATTGAAAAAACATTTAATGTAGTTAAAATAAGATTGGAAAATAAAGACGATCCGAATTCGTATTTGGAAATCGAGGCCTTAGAAATAGAAAAAATATCCGCGGCACATATTCCACTGCCTGCAGTAGATTTCCATTTATAGCAAGCATTTGAAAGGTTTGAAATTAGCTGATACTTCGAATAAGGATGCTAGTATTTCAGTTTTAATCGGTGCTGATAACTATTATGACGTCATGACAGGTAGAATTAAACGTATTAATTGGAAACTTGTAGCTGCTGAATCACTCTATGGGTGGTGTTTAATTGGAATATCAGGCTCTCCAAATAAAAATTCATTTGATTCTTTCGCCATGAAAGTAGTGGTTGAGGAAAACATTTCAAAACAATTAGAGACATTTTGGCAACTAGAAAATCTTGGAATCGAATCAGCTAACGATGATGTAAGTTGTAATGATAAAAATTTTTTACGAGAATTCGAAGATAGTATTCGTTTCCAAGATGGTAGTTGAACTCCCTTGGAAGGATAATTTTAAAGAATCGCTTGAAAACAATTACGAAGTGGCATATGAAAGATTTTCAAAATTGTGCTACAGGTTTCAAAATGATCATTCTTTGTGTGCCGAGTATAGGAAGGTTGTAAATAATTACATAGAGCAAAACATAGTAGAGCGTGTTCCTGAATCAAGTGTAGCAGATAGCCCAGAATTTTTTTGTCCCACAGGGCAGTAATTCAAGATGATAGGGTGTCTAGTAAGCTCAGAGTTGTTTTCGATGCATCTTCGCATAAAAAGGGCAAGTTTTCATTAAATGATAGTTTGCATATTGGACCTAATTTGTATCCTGATTTGTTTGAACTTTTGTTATCATTTCGAAAGCATCCAATTGCGTTCACAGTTGATATTAAACAGGCATTTTTGAATGTAGCAATTGACGAGTCAGATAAAAATGTAACAAAGTTCTTTTGGACTGAAAATCAGACTCTTTAGAAGTCCTAAAGTTCAATCGTGTTCTCTTCGGAATAAATAGTTCCCCCTTTCTCTTATGTGCTACTATTAAACACCATTTAAAGAAGTATTCTTCTATTTTTCCACAAACTCACGAACTGTTAAACAAATTTTGTTACGTCGATGACATCATAGGAGGTCAAAATACTGTTGTGTCCAGATACGCAACCAGTTTAGAATGCGTCCAGATTTTTAGAGAAGCAAATATGCCCTTGCACAAGTAGGCTACTAATTCGGCTGAATTGCGAGAACTGTGGGAGAAGAAGGGCTTTCTACTGAAACTTCATCGAACCCAATTGGTCAAAACATGATAAACTATAAAGTATTAGGCATTTCCTGGGACGCTGACAGGGATTTGTTTTATTTTAATGTAGAAAATCTGATATCCCTTGTATCGAAAGGAATTGATACAAAAAGATTCCTGTTGCAAGTTGCTGGTCGAATTTTTGATCCTATAGGATTTGTAGCTCCTTACGTAATTCGTTTGAAGATTCTCATTCAACGCGTCTGGGAAATGGATCTTCTTTGGGACCTAGAAATGCCCAAGTTATCAAAAAACCTTTCAGACAATGGTGTCTTGAACTGAAGAACTTAAGCTGAGTTGAAATACCTCGCTTTTATCATTTCACGGACTCTTACACAGTTGATGTGCAATTGCACTCCTTTTCGGATGCATCTAAAAGGGCCTACGAAACTGTAATATATTTTCGAGTCATTAAGACTGACGGGACTATAACAACTAGTTTTATCACTTCCAAGAGCAGGGTTGCCCCATTAAAGACTCTTTCTTTGCCGAGGTTGGAATTGATGGGAGCACTGCTTTCTGCTAGGTTGTGTGCTAAAGTCTCTAAAGCTTTAAAATTTGATAAGTCCTGCTTTTTTCATACGAATTCCTCTATAGTTTACCATTGGATTAGAGGGGAACTGTTGGATGTAATTTGAGGTTAATGGCCTACAGCTAAGCTGAAAATTAGGCAACTCATTTCCAACTAAAAATTTGAGGTTGTGGTCTGCCCGAAGAAAATAAAACATGAATCATTCTTTACACTGAAAAACATTTATTTAACATATATTGAGAAAATGATTACAACACAATGATTTGTTCTCCGAAGAAAAATTTAAAAAAAGAGATCTTACAATAAGTCCATGCATGGATCAAAAGTCCTGTCGATGTTCCATGGTGACACCTCACCGGTAGATGGACGGCATAGCAATTTCCACCAGAATTGCAGGCTGGTCAGTTCGTACCACGTGAGCAACAGTTCACCACATCAGAAAAAAACATATCGAAGATGGACACGATCCTCTTTCCCGGAAAACAAACGACCCACATCAGGGAAAATTATAACTTTTCACTTTGATAGACGTCATCACAACACGCGCTTTCCAGACTGGAGACATCAACAGTGCATTATTCAGGAAAGACCAGACCTCACCTGAGAGGCCAGTAGCGAAAAATTTATGATGACATTGACAAACACATTCACAGCACACCAACAACACAAGACGAGGAGACGAGTAAAAGAAAAGTAGTAGTGCCAAGCGATCGAGCTACGGCCGGTCTGCGTATTTATAGCCAGATTCGGCCTTTCTCGAAACAATGTGACGTTACATTATTTGCATATTGCCAGAACAACACAACTCGGTAATCACACAGCTTGCAGGTTGCACAATTCTTATTTAATTTGGCATTCAGCACCAAACACCTCAACATGGTTTCCTCATGTGATCGACATGTGCTTTGTCGGAAGTTTACCGACGTCTGCCGAATGACGGCAACCAATCATAGCGTGCCACATGTTTTTCCGAACACTTCCGATTCAAACTTGGACATTTGAGTGTCGGTGGCAGGTGGATCGGATTTCCCGCGCAAGGTTTTCCTCCCGGAATGGCAAAAGGTAAGTCACAAAATATTTTTTTTAAACAATATTGGTGAAATCCTTCGAGAACCAAAAATAAAGGCATTTAGCCCAACAGGAACCATCCTGTTACAAACCGTTCATCAAAAATTGGATAGAGGAGATTCAAAGACTGACTGAACCACCGAAATTTAATTTTTGTCCTGGGAGGGACAATTCAAGCGATATTGTAAGCAGAGGAATATCTGTTCGGGAATTGAAAGATAGTCAACTTTGGTGGCATGGACCACTCTGGCTTAGCCAAACAGAGCAGTTTTGGCCAAAAATAGAGGCCCAAAACGTCAGCAATCATGACCTAGAACTAAAGATTAAATTTAGAGAAGTTTCGCAAAATGAAGTAATCCTCGAAAATCGCGAAGAGCTCATTAACATTGATAAATTTAGCAGTTATCTCAAACTATTGCGAGTAACTGCCTTCGTATTTCGATTTATACGCAACGCAAGAAATACGTCGAAAAAGAAAGGTGCTCTCGAAACAGATGAGCTTAAAATGTCTGAAGAGTACTGGATTCAAGAAACCCAGAAAAAAGCTTATTGGTTAGAAATAGTCGATTTAGAACGATCTCAAAAAGTTAGCGATAGTTCAAAAATTCGTTCTCTAGTACCTTTCTTAGATCCCAGGAATATTTTGCGAATAAAAGGAAGATTAGATGAATCAGAATTTTCTCTAGACGAGAAACAACCCATCCTTTTACCAAAAAACTCTAAATTTTCAGAATTATTAATATTACATGAGCATACTAATAACTTTCATATCGGAGACACTTCCGAAAGACAGAATTGTAGAAAATCCACCTTTCAAAATTTGTGTCCTTGATTTTGCAGGAGCTATACTTTACAAATGTGATAAGGAAGTTAAAAAAGCTAATTTTGCAATTTTCACCTGTGCTGTAACTAGAGGAATTCACTTAGAATTAGTGTCCTCCTTGTCTACAAAGCATTTCTTACTAGCCTTTAGAAGATTCATTTCCAGGCAAGGTAGTTGCAGCGTTGTTTATTCGGATAACGCGAAATCATTCAAAGCGGCAAATAAAGATCTAATGTACTTCTATAACATTCTACAAGATTTGGAATTTAAAGATTTTATATCTTCACTTGGCATTAATTGGAAGTTTATCGTAGAAAGGGTGCCCTGGTGGGGCGGATTTTACGAACGTCTCGTAAAATCAGTGAAAGATCCACTCAGAAAAGTTCTCGGAAAAGCTCTTCTCACGTTTGAAGAACTTTCAACTGTTTTGACTGAAATCGAATACGTCGTTAATTCGAGACCTTTAACATACGTTACTGATAATTTTTCTGAGCCAAGTTGGCAGATAGGTATGTGCTAATATATCACACAGTTAGATACTTTTCAATATTTTTTGAGTCAGGATCTGAAACCTGGATAGGTAACAGTCCTGAGTGATCTTATTTTGGAGTTTCATTCTGTATATACAGTGAAACCTGTGTAAGTTGACCACTCGCGGTGCAGTACTTTAGTGGTCAACTTACAAAGGGTATGTTATAAGGTTCAAATTAGTTGCATATTGGTGGTCAAGATAGACAGGTGATCGATCAACTTACAAAGGTGGTCAACTTTGCAGGTTAATTAAATTGTTTTTCTATCTTTTTTGATAAACTTCTGTATTAGTATAAGGATTTTATTTCACAATTTGGTTGTTTAAATTCATTATTTATTTTCTCTCCATTCACTTTTATACATAGGTCGCCCTATTGCTATTGATTATGCAATTGATAAAACACAATACCAGCTGAAAATGCAAAGTGTGAAGATGGAAAAGGAAACTGTTAATGATGTGGATACAACTGAAATAAAACAAGAAGTTAAATCAGAATCAGAAGAAGAAGATGATGATGACAAAGCTGATGACGATAAAAATTCTGTGACTTCTGGAACAGATGAATCTGTTGATGAGAAAAGAGCAAATAAGTTCTTAAAAGAATTTGGAATGGAAGAGGACGCTGGAAGTGTATCTGATGATTCTGAGGGTATGAAAATGCAGATTATTTTAGTATCCACTTTTTTCTTCATATATTTCAATGAAAATTCATGTTCATTGTAAATATTTTATTGTCTTGTTGTTATATGATTATTAAAAAAAGTTCACTGTTTAATTTGCATGACTTTGTCCAAAACAATTTAAAAAATGATTTTTTGAAATTAGATATAATATGAGTTTTGTCCTAATCAAAAAAGAAAAGGAAAAGGATTTCAAGAACTTTTAAAAACAAAGAATAGACATCAAGACAGTTTAGTAGAGACAAAAGGTGAAAAAACATTTATTAGTGGCATTTCCTTGCCTTTTTTTTAAATTTAATTCTGTAGGCTTTCCCTTTTTTCCATGCATTGCAATTTAACATTTTCTTTGATGCCTACTTTATGTCCAAATATAGACAAATTTTGATTATTACTGTCATTGAATTCGGCATGCAAAGTCCTAAAGGTGGCTTAAAGCATACAGTGCGACGCAAAAGTTTAGACAATGAGCAAATTCACACAGATTTCGAAATCTATTTATTTAGTTTTCCTAAGATTACTTTAGTCTAAGGTGCTATGCATACTATATAATATTAATAGCAATGAAAAGTTGACTTGTGCATTTTACAAGTTTTTACATTGTAACAAAAAATTAACATTGTCTCAAAAGTTTAGACACAAACGGAAATAAAAATTAAATAAAACAGTTTTAAAACCTGCTTGTGCATCCATTCTTCTTTATGAGCTAATAAATATGAGTTTCCATCGAAGAAACTAAATCTTGCATGGTTTGGGGCTCAATTTCGTACCATACTTCCTCAATAGATCTCTTAAGTTCCGATACAGAAGTGTATTGTCTACCATTGCTGTAAACTTTGCGACACATGATGCCCCAAAGATTCTCTATAGGGTTGAGGTCTAGACTACACGCTGGCCAATTGAGAACTTTTATATTATTTGAATTTAATCAAGACTTTGTGTCTCCTGCAGTGTGAATCGAAGCATTGTCTTGCTGAAATTCCCATTGAGAACCCCTTATAAGCTCAGCTAATGGTAGGAGATTATCCTCTACTGTCTAAGTGTAATGCTGTGATGTTTGGCGACCACTGTTAAAGGTCAAAGACACTTGTTCATTGTAACAAAACGCTGCCGAAACCATCACAGAGACACCACCTTGTCGGCAACTAAAAAACATCTGGGTTCCTTCCGTAAGTCATGCCAGTACGATGTCGAGCCATCTGGACCATCCAGACTCCACTTTTTTCGTCGCTAAATATTACGGATATCTATTTCGATCCATATGACATATGATTTCGAGCCCACAACATTCGTTGTGATTTATGATGTGGCTTTAGAGCTGGTTTCTTTTTCATTTTGCAGTGAACCATCGTTCCTGTTTCCAAAATTCGTCTACGAATCGTATCCTTTGATACCGAAAGCCCCAAGGAGCTTTGAACTTCACGAACAGTCATTTGTTGGGTACTTGCTAGTCTTTGGATCTGACGATCATCCCGTTTATTCGTCACATGTGGCCTCCAAGATCTCCGTTTTGCTTTATAATTGCAGTGACTTGATAAAACTCGATAAATAGATTTCTTTGATCTATTAATAATAGCCGAAATTTCAGGAACAAGCTTACCTTCAGCTTTCAACTGCCAAATCTTAATTACCTCATCCACTTTAATCTGCTCAGCTCGCGGCATCTCGACTACCAAGTGTTATCGTTGGCAGACCTTAAGTACAAGAGGTCTGTGATGTCATCTCTTTTAAATTTGCATATACGAAAATAAATTCACAGAAACTTGTAATAGTGTCTAAACTTTTGCAACAAGCAAATTTCTATTTTTATCCAAAACAGTATTGTTAAAGCATATCAAACAATTTCATTTTGGTTATAGTATTTCAAAAGAGCTTTTAAATATGTTTGCAGAATTTTGTATTTCTACTATCGCAATTCTAAATTCTACAGGTGAAGAACGTCATTGTCTAAACTTTTGCATCGCAGTGTACATACCTGTTGTACAAATTTATCAATCCCAGCATTTTGTCCGTATTTGCAATGTTGAGATAAATCAGAGAATGGGAAAATTAATCTGTTGAAAAATTTGTTTTTTGCTTTAAAAAAAAAAAGTTCAGGCAACTGAATATCTAACAAGGGCATAAGAGCTTGTTTATTATTATTATTTGTTTTGAACTTTTTACATTATTGAATGGCTTGTTTGTTACTTGGTGGCTTATTTTATATTTTAATGCAATATTTTAATTATTTGGTGAACTATTTTCTCATTTTCTTTAAAATTTTATTCTTCTCTAAAGGCTTGTTTTGTTTGAAAGTCCATTCAAAATGAGAAATATTGTATGATATTGCCAAACAAGTAGTTTCCATGCAACTTCATTCAAAACAACAAGTTGCGTTCAAAAACGACAAGTTGCTTCTTGTTCAAGTAGACAGTGGACTCATTTCAAATTTAGCCGTACATTTATGTATTTCCCTGAATTTACCAAACTTATGAATTACTATTAAATTTTCGAGTTCTTTGAATAATAAGTTATGATATTTATTGCGGTAACATTTTACTTTTGGTTTACTGTTTCATTTAAATTATTTGCTAAGGTGCATTGGATTAAAAAAATTACATGCAAAAAAATTTGAAAATAATTTTCTCAGAAGTTTTTTTTTTTTTTTTAATACTTCAATAATTGATATTATTGTACAGTAAAATTTTGATATGTTTTAGATTCTGATGACGATAATGAAATCTCTGACAATGAAGCTGTGTCTAAAGAATCTAGTGCTCCAAAAAATCAAAGAAATTCTGGCAAAAAAATTTCTCAGGATGTTTCTGAAGGCAAAACAGTGTTTATTAGAAATGTCTCTTTTTCTACAACAGAAGAAGATCTCGAAGAACTTATGGAAGAATATGGGGAATGTGAATATTGCTTACTTTGTATTGATAAACTTACAGAACATCCAAAAGGAACTGCCTTTGTGAAGTTTAAAGAAAAGGATGCTGCTCAAAAACTAGTCACAGATTCTGAAAAGGTGTTTTTTCTCCCCTCAAATACTATTGTTTTAAGCTATAGTTAATTTATTCGCAATTTAAAGTTTAAATTAAGGTTAGAAAATTGATCTGTTGATAGTTTTTGCATTTACTCATGTTATTAGCTTTCTATTTAACTTTCTTTCTTTTTTTTGGGAATCATGCATTGCATTATTATTTCATTTTATCAAGGTTAAAATATACAATTGAAGGACTCGAAGTGATGCCACATGATGTGAATTTTTCAGTAGGCCAACTTCCAACTTATAAAAAATATTTGTAGATTTTTTCAAAGGTATTGTACTTTCTGTATTCTGCAATACTAAAACCAGATATGTTTTTCTCCAAATGACATAATCCATTGTCATGCAAGACCTCCCCCAGGCTTGGGCAGGAGGGAGCCAAGCCCAACTTGCCCTTTGATTCTTAGAATGTTGCTGTTTTATTGGTAAAACGGCGCCCTAAATGCCTTTTTGTTCATGAACTGGCACCCTTTGGATTTAAGAGTTTTAGTAGGAAAAGGAAGGGAGCCAGTGTGCATTACCTACTCATAAACTCAAATCTCGTGTATTTTAAAGCTTTACTTATTCATGGTGACGACAGATCAGGGAGATCAGGGAAAAGTCAGGGAACTTTTTCAATCAGGGAAAAAGGGAAATTTGAAAAAATAACAAAAAATCAGGGAAAATTGATTTTATGAAGAAAAAAAAATTTTTTTTTTTTGCTTTACAAAGTTAAGTACTATAATTCACTATGCATTTTTCACCAATTATCTGTTCAAAAAAAAAAAAAAAGTAAAATTAATGAGGTGCAATTATGCACTGTCGCATATTTGTGCATCTTTTTTCCTCAACGTCAAAGTACTGAATCTTACTTATTAACCACGAACTTCCTAAGATTGCTTCCATGTCTGTTAGGTTTATTTTACCTAGCTAGAAATTTCCTTTTACCCTTTCAATGCTACGTAATATAAACAACCATACAGGCAAAGAGGAAGCCTTCATTAATGCCTTAGCTCCTTTGCCTTTATTCCATTGTCTCGAAGTAATTAGCGTACTGTAATCACGATTTCAAGAAGGAATCTTTGATTTTTGAATTAATACTATAAAAGCTTAAAAGTTATTACTTCTTTGCATTTTTAATTTAATTGCTAAAAATGAACCTTCAATTAAAAAAAACTTTGTTTTTTGCCGTTATACTATTTGTTTTCACCGTAGATTATAAAGGTTTTCTTTTCTTCAGACTTAAGTCATTCTTTAATTTTGTAACCAAGTTGTATTCTTCTTTTATATATTTTGAAATTAACTAATTGCTTTTTTTTTCTTGCATTTCAAAGTTGTTTGTTACAAAAGCAATCTAAGATTTTTTTTTTCGCTACATACTGAAATCATTTGAAATCGAGTTAACTTGTGTATTTAAGTAAAAATCTTAATTTTTTTATTGTTAAAATGCTGTATTCATTCATTAAAACCTATGTTCTTGATTAGAGAAAAGCTCCCTATGAATGGATGTCAAATGGTTTCATCTGTTCTGCATAAATATGTCAATTAGTTATATAAAAATAACTACATTACTTCTATTCTTTCACTATTACTTGTTATTCTTGCAACAATTATTATACTGTTTGAAAACTTAGTTCAAAATCATTTCAATTACTTTTTAGTTTTATCATAAATACACATGTTTTTAAGAGTAATTTTAACAGTTTCTTAAAGTTCTTATGTTAAGTGGTATCTGGAAGTATTTATTTTTTTTTTTAATTTTCTATAATCTTTCCATGCAGAAAAATTTAATAGACTGTTTTGTAGGTTCCCTACCTAAAAAAAATTGACTTGATATGTTTTTTTAACAATTTTATTTAAAAAGTAGCATTTTTTAAAAATATATCTTTAGTTAAACGACTTTATACAACTTAAAACGTTTAAAATACTGCATTTTATACAAACATACAATGGATTTCAAGTAGAGCAAAGAAAGAAAACCATTATCATTGGGAACGTAAATCAGGGAAATTTGGTGAACTTAATCAGGGAAAAGTCAGGGAACTTTTTTTCACAGTTCCTGTCGCCACCCTGTTATTATGTTTATGTGCCTTCAACTGCAGATACAACTTCTGACCCGAAAGAGTTTGACAAAAAATTTGAGCTCACAAATCAAAAATTGAATGTAGTAAAGGTGTGTGAAAGTAAGTAATATATATTCAGGCACAAATAGGGGACTGAGGCTCTCCTCTGCTATCTATTTGAAATGAAAGGCCAGAAAATTATATTTTAAGCTATTTTTTGTAGCATTAAGGGGTATGTACATAATTACATATCTGCTGTTTTCCCAGTAGTTTCCTGGATTTTGAGCATATCTCTTGGTCTCCTGATTTTTATTAAAAATCTTGTAGATTTTGGAAAATCCCGTTTATTTAAGACATTTTATGAAAACAAAAGCCTGTTAAGTTGTTTCTTCTAAAGATTGTCCAGACGTATGTACTCCATGATTTGAAAGCTTCCTGCTAAAATTCAAACTTTAGTATATCAAAATCTAGCAACATTATCAGTGCTCATTAAGTTAAATAAAAAATGAGTGTTATCTATATGTTAAGCATTAATTTAACTCTTTTTCTTCCTTATATTATTTCAATTAATTATTTTATGCATATATGAAGTAAGGAACTTTCATATGATTATGCAGTAAACTCTCTATTATCGGCGTAATAAGGTGGCACAGTCATAGCGGATTAGCGAAAACTTTGGATAATCTGAATAATATGTAGAAAAGATTCTATTGTATACAAAATGAAAAATATTAATTGCACTAACAAAAATGAATTACACTCACACATGTATTTAAATTATAGCTAAAAACGTTGCTACATTGGATCTACTAACATTGAATGTAAAAGATATATATCTGTAAAAGCTAAAAACGAACTATAACACAATCATAAGTTTCAAAAACATTTAATGATCATTAAAAAAATTAATAAATTGTGAAAAGACCTGTGGATAATCTGACCGCTGATAATCAGGAGTTTACTGTACTTAAAGGAGCAGTAAAAATCTACTGAATTTCTTACTTGGAAGGTTGGCTGGTATGTAATTAGTATTTAACAATGTTATTTTTTGTATCTTTTTAGGATCCTGGAATCTTTTTAGATGGCAGGAAACTTACTTGTAATTATGCAATGTCTCGTGAAGATATTACTCAAAAAAATGATGCCACCAAAAAACCCAAAGATAAACGAAATTTGAATCTTCTGAAATGCAGTGTAATAATTCCAGGCTCTAAGGAAGCAGAAGGTGTGTCTCAATCAGATATGGCCCATCGATTGCAGGTGCAGTAGAACTCTGTTATGCCTCACTTTGATATGCAGTAGAATTGGTTACACCATGGCTGCCATCATACTTACTGTTATTTGAAAAAAAAAAAATATTAAGAATCCCCTGTTTTCTTTTCTTTTAAGAAATTTAAAGGCTTTTGGATCTTAACTTTTTTGTATGCAATATCTACTACTGTACTCCAAGTAGTGGTGTGATATTGATGACAAACATTGATGTTTGGAATTAAAACATTGATGATATTGATACATTAGCCAAGAAAACATCAATGTTTTCAAACGTTGATTTTTCAAAAAATCAGTCCTTTTAAAAAATATATTAGGTTTGTATTTGAATATATTGCAGAATAATATACGAGGGCCGATCTAAAAGTAAGGTTCCCATCAATTTTACAAATATATAGCACTGTCTATTCTCATTGAAATTTACATCGTTGGAAATAAAAATTTCTCTATTTTTATACATAATTACTATCTTTTTCTGTGCATTATTCTTGATGGTGCCTTAACTTAACTTCTGTATCGAGTGTCTCAGAATTCCACCGCCAGAGTGGGACATGACAGTCAACAAATCACTCCGTTCTTGATTGCAGTTCGAAGCTCAAGTATAGAAGTCTAGTGTTTCCTAAGTTTAAGAAACACTTTGATGGCCAACATTTCCGGAGCGACGACAATTTGAAAAAAGGGGTGAAACGCTTCCGCAACAGGTTGGCGGTGGAATTCTGTGATACTCAATACAAAAGTTAGGGCACTGTCAATAATAATGCACAGAAAAAGATGGAGATTATGTATAAAAATAGAGAAACGTTTTTTCTTTCCAAAGATATAAATTTCAATGGGAATAGACAGTACTGTATATTTGTAAAATTGATGGGAATCTTACTTTTGAATCAACCTTTGTACAGTTGACTTTCTGTTTAATGACTTTCAAGGGACCGCAAAAAATAGTCCTTAAGTAGAATGCTTTTAACGCTATAGTGGACCATTTGGTTCTGTGAAAAGCAGTCGTGAAATAGAGAAAGTCGTTAAATAGAGCGTCGTTAAACAGAGAGCCAACTGTAGTAATTTCTAACAAATCTTTCTGATTGGGTGATGGAATTAGTTTTGTATCAACGCCATACACTAATTTATAAAATATTTCAGAACTGTAAAGAAAAGCCCATGATAATAAATTTTAAAAATACATTTTGTTTCGTCAGGTGAGACAATACAAAACAATAAATACCTGATGCATAAATTTCAAGTACTAAACTTTGAAACATGGACTGAAATTAACAGGAGTAAGTTGGAAACATCTTTCGATTTTTTACCTTAATATTACAGGTCTGAAATGAGATATTTGACAAATAATACAAAACTAATTTGGGTATTAAGAATATTTTTCAAATTAGACAGCTTTAAAAATAAAAGAATGGAAGCAGAGTTAATAAGGCATAGTGATTGATTCTAAAAGCTTCGATAAAAATAACATCATCATCCCCCCCCCCCCAATAAAAGCACCCAACAAAGTTTTAATTACATTGGCCTGTAACCAAAAAAGTGATTACAAACCAATAACTGATTCTGTTACATTTTTGGATACTAATTTCAAGAAAATTTAGTAGTAGTCAGAAAATAAGTAGTTTGAAAATTCCATCACATACCAATTTTTCAAAAATTGAAATTTAGTTTTTTAAATATAGTTTTTTCAAATGTTTATTTAAATGTAGTTAATTGATATATTCAAGTCAGTAATAGATGATATGATTTGAATATAGTTGTTCGTGGCATTGAATTTGGCTTAAATTTTAACTTTATTGCATTACTGCTGTCAAAATGACGTTCGAAAAAAATGAAAAAAAAAAAAAAAAAACAGTTGTTTATCCTATAGATACAAAATCACGTCCAATCCACGTTTTTTGAGGTTCAACTGTATAAAAATTATTTTAAAACATTAACTCAAAACATGTATAAACCCAAGTACTATATGTTTATTATGTCTTAAGTAATTGATACAATATAATTGTTGTCATTTTTAAATGAATCAAAATTGGCTAATGTTACCAAATGACTCCAAACTCCATTAGGATTTCACTGAAAAAGTCTTTCAATAGCAGTATTGTCATTAGAAATACAATGGTGGTCAGAACTATAAGGACAGCAGAAAATTTCATGAAAAAAAAACATTGTTTCTGAAATAATTCAGTGAAATTTTTACACAAAATGCCTTTTTATACTAAAAATCATTGTGGACTGCTGAACATTTGAAAATACAAAATATAAATATTTTGCCATGATAAATAAACAAATGTCATTGTTCAGTGGTTGGAAGTAGCGCGCTACAAGTAGCGACGCTACTGTAGTAGCTACATTTTTGAGTAGTTTGTAGTGTAGCGCACTACTTTTTAAAAAAAGTAGTGTAGTGAGTAGTTAACTACAAAAAAATAGTAGTTTGTAGCGATTTCTGGAAACTACTTTTAAATAAACTGAAAAAAAAAATCAAGGTTCAAACGAATTTGACTGGCACAAATTTTACACAAGTACATCAGCGGATGCAATGAGAAATAAGACTCATAAAAAATACGAGCTAACCTCAGGCATTTCATTTTGACGCCATACGTTCTATCTGTTCGACGACATTAGTTTGTTTGCCATCGTAATTTTCATATTTCACCAATATTTATATTGAAAAAAGCACTTATTTTCGCGAAAATGAAGATATCGGTGATTTCGCGAGTTGAAAATATAGTGAATTTTATATGAACAGACCGAAGATTGAAAAACAAAAATTTTTAAGGGGGCTTAAATTTTCGACAGTATTCACCAAATAAAAAGAAGTTACTGAAACTGTTATAGAAAAGGATGAGATTGAACTGTTCTGTGGGACTTAAAATAAATGCGAGAATTACAGTGTATGAGAGTATGATAACGGATATTTTTTTTAGTGTCTTCTGATGAGCTAATTTATCAATCTTTTTCTGTTCAATCCTCTTACGGTGTGTTTGTGTATTAGGGTGTCCCCCCCCCAAAATCGAAAGTTGATTTTTCAAGTTGCACACTCTCTTATATTTTATCCTTTTACGTCAAAAAAAAAAAAAAAAAAAAAATCATATAATTTGAACAACGGCAACAAGTGCTGATTATGTCTGAAAGTGTGAACCAGCACTTGTGTAGTGCTATTCCAAATTAAAATAAAATGTTTTTTTTAGGAACTCAAAATTTTTGCTGATAAAACGTTGCTCCTATACCCCACACATGCACCACAAAGATATTTGTTCAAATTAAAAACCATTTAGATATCCCACACGTGGCCTAACATTTATAATTTTTTTCAAAAAATTAAGTTTTTGACTCACATTTTCAGATATGTAAGATTTTACGAAATTATTAAGCTGAAAAATATAAACAGTAAAGTAGAAAAGTAGGTAATTAGAGTTAAATAGAAATTTTTGTTTTCCTGCAATTTTTAAGCCTCCCCATAGTACTCAAAGATATGGATTTTTTCCAGGTTGAGTTAAATTTTTCGTTTAAAATATATTATTTTTTTTATTATTCGTTTGTAATTGTTGATCTGTAAATGTGTTCGCCAGTAAGTTTTGAACTTGATATTCTATTTAAATTTATATGTAATTTTTTGAAAGATAACTGAAACAAAAAAAAAAAATTAAATAAAATTATAAATTTTAGTTCAAGTGTGGCATACCTAAATGTTTTTTAATTTGTGAATAAATGTTCTTGAGGGACATGTGGGGTGTTGGGCACAGGGGTGACGCTTTATGAACAGAAATTTCGAGTTTCTAAAAAAAGGTTTTTTTTTTTTTTTCGATTTGGCCTAGCCTACCAGGCGCGGATCCACGGGAGGGGAACTGGGGGAACGTTCCCCCTCCAAAACCGCAAGCGTACCTAACATTTTTCAGAACAGAATACAGGAAAATTCTTCCGTTTTTTAAAAATTGAACTTGAAGAAAGGTTTCAGGAAAAGCGAGGAGAGAATTAAAAATCAGTTCTAAAGGGAAGAACCACGTGAATGCCCCCCCCCCCCCATCCGTTCACAGAAAACAAAATTCGAAATGGGCCTAAAACTGTTCAGAAAACAGAACCAGGGAAAGCAATTAGACAACAGCAAAAGGGGATCTACGTAGGGGAACTGGAGGAATGTTCCCCTCCCCGATTTTAGAGGGAGGGAAACATTGTCTCATGAATACCTAAAATTTTTTAGAACACAGAGCAGGAAAATTCTGTTTTATAGAACTCCAACTTGAAGAAAGGCTCCTGGAGAAGCGATTAGACAATACCAGAGGCAGATTGATCCACGGAGGGGAACTAGGGTAATGATCCCCTCTCCCAAAAATCTCATGTGTCCCTAAAAAGTTTTAGAACAGTGTGCAGGAAAATTCTTCTGATTTATAGAACTTGAAGAAAGGCGTAGGGAAAAGCGAGGAGAGAGGGAAAGTGGATTCAACGAGGGGAACTGGAAGAATGCCCATATCTAAAACTAAAAATCCCAAGTAAACCTAAAACTGTTTAGAAAACAGAGTAGGGTAGAACCACCAGATGTAGACACTTTGAGGATTAATTTTTTCTGTTTGTTCATAGCTTGAAGGGAATTAATGCAACAGTAATGTTAAAAGCAATCGTAATGAAAATTTTGAATCAAGGCTTCTCTGAAGCAAGCATGAAAGTAGCAAGCCTAAATCCTAGAGAAGAACAAGGATTAAATTTTAGTGCCAACTGCTTAAAGTTTTAGACACGTATATAGTTTTTTCCCTCTTAATACCGAGCAATTATATGAAAAAGTAAGGTTAAGTTTCGTGAGGGTAAAATTATTCTATTTCTGAAATACATTTACACTAAGAAGAATAAAATAACAGATTTTTTTTTTTTTTTTTTTTTTTTTTATATCAAGCACTTTTCATAATGCACTCAAAAGGACAAAATAACTGTTCTGGGTCAGAAAGGACAATTTAAGCATTCCTGTAGTTGTCGAAAATTCCAAGAAAATGACACCACAAACGAAGAAAAGTGCGGTTCTAGTCATTTCAAACCAAACTTTCCCAATAAGAAAAATATGCATGTTTCAACACTCAAAGTTATGAATGAAAGCTTTTCTTCATTTGTGGTGTCATTTTCTTAGATTTTTCGAAAACGAGAGATGCTTTGTCTTTTCTGACCCAGAAAGGATATTTGGTCCTTTTTAACCGACTTCAAAAAGGAGGCGGTTATCAGTTCATACCGTATGTATGTTTTTTTTTTTTTTGTTTGTCCACTCATAGCGTCTCACCTAGTGAACCGATTTTGATGATTCTTTTTTTGATGGATAGGGGATGGCTCAACTTAGGTCCCATTACTTTGTTTGACCATATTTGTTCTTTAGAAAAAAAGTTATGGGCAAAAAACAGTAAACTTTATGCTATTTCCCTATTAAATTGTAGCGAACTTCGCACTTTTCATCCGTGGATTACGGTGGCTCAGTGGTAGAATTCTCGCCTCCCACACGAGCGACCCGGGTTCAAATCCCGACTAGGACAAAGTGAATTTTACTAAAATTTCGTTTCTACCGTTTCCCGCATTTTCTCGAATGTTCTATTAATTTCTGTATCTTTCCAAGTCGCTTGAGTATTCGCTTCATTTGGCTTTCACATTATCTTCGCTATCTTCATCTCCGCGACAACATGAAACTCATTGTTATAAAAGTTTGGTGCCATATAAGAGTAATAGTAATTGTAATGATAATTTTGAATAAAGGCTTTTCTAAAGCAATACAGTGATATAGGGCCGAACTTCTTATTAGGTAACTTCTTACTTTTACTGAAATATCTACATTTACACTAAAAAGAATGAAATAAAAAAAAATTTGAAAAAAAAAAAAAAAATAGAACCGACTTCAAAATTGCTCTAAAAAGTGAAAAATAATTTTATTCTTTAAACACCATCGATAATACTTTTAAACATAATTTTTGAAGTTGGCGCAAAAACAAAAAGTAAAATCCATTGTAACCATGCTTCGTTCATATTTTTATCAAAAAATCATCCAAAGTTAGGAACGAAACATTTATATCGTTACTCAAATATGCTGTCATCAATGCGTAATGCATGTGGTAGTGAAGAAACTGGACCTGGTTAAATTTATACTTGTAGTTGAGTTATGGCTGTGAATGATTTTATCGATGGTTTTTGCGCCAACTTCAAAAATTATGTTTCAAAGTATTATCGATGGTGTTTAAAGAATAAAATTATTTTTCACTTTTTAGAGCAATTTTGAAGTCGGTTCTATTTTTTTTTTTTTTTTTCAAAATTTTTTTTTGAATGCGTTATGTTGTTCTGTTGCAAATCTCCGGTGTTTAGCAGCGCTAAACCAGGTCTATGAAATTCGTCACTCTCAAAAAATCCAACACCAACATTGGATCCGCCAAAACATCCAACCTTGAAAGTCCCAGACAATTCAGTATATGTTCGGGGGTGGCCTGATGGTCGGCACACTTCATACAGGTTGGAAAAGTCTTTTTTCCATTGCAATAAGTCAATGATTTTAGATGTCCACTAATGAGCCTAGTGATGGTCGTCTGATCTCGCCTACCCCACTTGAGAGATAATGCACCTCCCGGGCACTTCGCCTGGTACCAATTATGGGTAGGAGGGACAGTCCAGGAGGACTTTGCATCTCTTTTAGCCTTAGAAAAAAGCTCCAAGTAAGTCAAAGAATCAAATGCGTTATGAAAAGTGTTTAGTATTTTTTTTAAAAAATTTGTTATTTATGAAATATTATATGGAGCGTCACGTGTGGGACAAAATTACCGTTTTCCGTGGATGGCCCTTATTTGTTATGCTAAGTTATAAGGCTACAAAAAATAAATTCGAGTTCTTGGTCTGAGTTAATATTTTTCATCGTACTTAATTTTAAAGACTCATTGATATGGCACAATACAGCTTCCCAGTCTTAATTCACTTTATCCACTTTAGGGCCATTTCTAATCTCCCTAATTGTTTTATTTGCTTTTTGTAGTACTTTGTTTTTCATTAATCTTTTAAAATAATTCTTTTTGATCACAAGCCTGTTTAAACTGTGTTTTGTATATATTTGGTGTAGAGTTTATGGTTATTTATTTGGTGTCGAGTTTCTCATTATTTTTAAAACTTCTGCAATTCAGTGGCGCAACCAGGGAGGGGAATTGCCCGTGCCCCCTCCCATGTTTTTCATGGGAGGGGTTTCCATGTTCAAAAATATTTCTTACACTTAAAGGGAAGAGTAGAACGTACATTGGAAATCGAAGATATATTAATAAGGGAAAAAAAAAGAATGTCGCGAAAAAATCTAAATTTCTTTTGAAAAGATCCTTGAAATAAAAATTTTCAATCGTGACGGAAAATTGATCAGAAAGTTACATAACACACCTCCTATTTCTTTTAATGCTACGCTTCGGAAGTCCCCCCCCCCCCCCCCCAAATATTTAAAGAGCGTCTCAAATCTCGTATTTAGAGTTTCAATTGCGAAACATTTCCAGGGAAGAATTACCTAACACCTCGCATTCTAACAACATCGAGAATCGTTTAAGATTTTTTTTTTTTTTTTTTTTGGAGCTTCAATTTCGAAAAATTGCCGAACACCTGACGGTAACAAAATAATACGGTCTACTCACGTTTTTAAGACGTCAATTACGAAAAATTTCCGGACGAGGGCCCCGATTGCTCCCGTAGGAATCTGAAAATGAAAAAATTACAATTTCGAAAATTTAAGGGGGAGATCGTTTAAATTTCTCCATCATTGAATATCACTTAAAAACTTCGTTTTCTAGGACTTCAGTTTCAAAATATTTTTGGGGGAGAGCCACAGAACCCCACTGCTCGTAACATCATCAAATTTTGTCTATAACTGCATTTTTGGAGCTTCAATTTCAAAAAAAAATTGGGCAGAGGGGTGATCGATTTAGATCTATTTTACCAAACAATCGGTCGGGGGCTACCCCAAAAAGTACCATCTGTTTCTCTACCGTCAACAAATATCGCCTATAATAGTGTTTTCAAAACTTCAATTTTTAAAAATTTCCGCAGAAAGCCCGCCGAAAATTTCCTCTCCGTAACATCAGAGATTGTCAAAAACAGAGTTCTTAGAACTACAATTTCCAAAATTTTACGGGGGAGAACCCCCGGACCCCCCTGTCAGATAACGGAAATGTTAAGAATGCCCCTTCTAAAATTAATTTCTCGTTAAACCACTGCTGCAACGCAAATATTATTTTCTTTAAGCACTTAAAAATACAACAATGAACAAAACGCTTTTTTAAATTATTATCTGAGAATTATATTAGCAGAATTTTAAATACATAAAAATTTTTGATAGAAAGCTTGAACAAGCAGAGGATATGTTGTAAAGCTTTTTTTTTTTTTTTTTGTGTGTTTTTTTTAATGAGTAGTTTTATATAAAACATAAACATAACAGCCAAAAAGGTTCCCCTCCCAAATCCATAGTTTGGATCCGCCACTGTAGCCTACAAGTACTGTTTTACACTTTCAGGTGCAAGTCGGCACGGTTGACGTTGTGCAAATTATATGAAATTTTATTTCACGATTGTTTTGACGCAAAAGGAAAAATACAAGCGTGTATGCGACTTTAAAAATTGACTTTCATTTTTCGAGGGACAACCTATTGTGTATGCTTTTTATTTACTTATTTTTTGGAAAGTAGCGAAGTAGCGACTACATTTCAAAAGTAGTTTGTAGTTGCTACATTTTGAAAAAAGTAGTTGTAGTTGTAGTTAACTACATTTGTAACAAAGTAGCTGTAGTTGTAGTTCGCTACAAAAAAAATGTAGTTTTTCCAATCACTGTCATTGTTAAAACTGAACAAAATTATAAGGACAACGAGCGCTTTTCCCTGAAAAACCTTAGTAATCAGTAACATCCCACTTTTTTTTCAATCCCTTTATGAGTGTTGATGTCATGAAAGTTGAAGAATATTCTTGGAAACTTTTATCCTGGCTTTTTCAAAGGAGAAAATGAGTTCTTGATTGTTTCGATATTGAATACCATTTTTTCATATTTCAAGTGCAGGATGCGTGACTAAGTTTCCATTAAACTTAGTTCAAGGTTTTTTTTTTTGTTTTTTTTTCTGGCTACTACATTAACTTTACAAAGTAAGCATCAAAGAATGATTTTGAGGTTTGAGAGTTATATTTAAGCCAGCATCCATAATAGTAAGGATTGATTAAACACTATGACATAAATAGGTTGTTGTAGGTTTTACTTTTCAAAAAATTTCTTAGAGACAGCTTGAATGGAGATTGAAGAAGTTTCATACAATGAGTTGTGTTCAAGAGTGCCCATATGGGTGGGGGGCAAGTGGGAGCTGAAGCCCCCCCCCTCCCTTAGAATTTAGAACTTCCTTGCTTTTAGTACTTTTTTCTTTGCAAAAATTAAAAACATTTCTTCTTCAGCGGTTAATGAATAAGTTATTAAAAATGTCAAATTTTAATAACTCTAATCTGCACTGAAATCAGTTTCCATGGAGAAAATATCTTGCTAAACCATGGGGAAAATACCTGATTCCCCCCCCTTACAATTTTGCATGTGGGCCCCCTTGGTTGTGTTGCTTTAATTTGTCATGGACTGTCAGGGTTGTCACGTCACAAAGAAACCTGAAGAAACAGAAAATTCAAAAAAAAAAAAAAATAAAACAAGGATATTGCAGGGAATTTTATTGTTTTATTTCATAATTGAAAATGCAAAAAAAAAAAAAAAAAAAAAAAAAATAAAATAAAATAAAATAAATAAATAAATAAATAAATGAAATAAATAAATAAAATAAATAAATAAATTAAAAATAAAATAAATAAATAAAAAATATAAATAAAACACCCAAATATACAAAGTACCAAAATAATGATAATAAAAATAATAAAATTCATAAATATAAGAAAAAGCAGTAATTTTGCTTAAAAGTTCTTTTTTTCTGGTTTAAGTGAATACATATTAAAATGTAAATCATTAAAGATAAAATATTGTTTTTTTCCTCCTTTGAACTGAGTCTTGAATTTTATGCTAAATTAATTTAGAGCACAATGAATTTAGTCCCCTATGTTCATTGTTCTGCTTAACTTTTGCATTTTTTATCTTTTAACATCATAGTAATGAATGGCTAAGAGAAGTCTTTTTTTTTCTGTTATAAAAATTAAAACATTCAGTCACTATGCCATTATTTCATTTATAATGTATTTTTCTTTATTTCTTCTTATTTTTATTTATTTATTTGTCCTCCAACCCCCCCCCCCCCCTAACAAAACAGTCAGGATATTAGTGATCTTCAAATATCAGTTCTCTCTTTTGTAATGCTGCATATTCGTGTAGGGAAAACACGGAATTTTTTTTCCAGAATTGAGCGGCAACCCCGACTGTTGTATAAGCCTTACAAAAACTCCATACTTTATTCTTAAAATGAAAACTTAAATATATAAAAAGCACAAACCTACAATATTCTAAAACATTAGAAGTTTTCTAACCAAAAAATACTTAATTTATAGAATGATTTTTTGGATTTTTTTTTTTCAGCTTGAAATGTTTAAAAAGGAAAAGCTGAAGAATACTAATTTCTGTGTCTCTGATAACAGATTAATCATTCACAATTTGCCTGAAACATTAAAAGATGGTGAACTTCGTAAGTTGTGTAAAACAGCTGCAGGAAAAGGAGCTGTTGTTACAGAGGTTAGTTCTAATTTAATATATAGAAAAAAATATTTGATTCCTGAAAATTTTCAACTTTTTTATAGTTATCATTTTCAGTAATTTGTTATTATCTGTGCTGTGTTGAAATTTTGTGTGTTAATTTGTCGGGTTTTAAGCATTTATTTATTTTCCAGGCAAGGGTAATGAGAAATTTTAGAAACATTGATGCTAAAGGTGTTCCCACTTCGAAAGGATTTGGTTTTGTAAGCTTTGTACGCCATGAAGATGCTCTGAAAGCTTTGCAACATCTTAATAATAATCCTAATATCTTTACTTTTCATAAGGTAAGCTGCATTAACTTATTAAAAAATATCAGAACTTTGTATTCATTTGAAATCATTTGTGGTCTACATGTCCGAGACCGAGACCACTGAAAAATTATTCTGACTACCCTAGTGACGTGGATCGGGTAAATACCCAGTGGGTAGGTAAATATTTTTTGGGTATTTACCCGGGTATTTACCCAAGGCCTGGGTAAATACCCAAAAACTGGGTATTTTACAAAAAAATGCAAAAAGTTAATGGGAATTTTTTTTTTGAAATCTTAATATGAAAAAATTATTAAAACTGATACATATGTATTATTACACAGTTTATAATATTTTTAATTGAAAGACTTGATGAAATTATGAAAGAAATATATCATGAACCAAAGAATCTTTCTTTTCCATGTCATAATTGGAGAAGTATAAGCAATTCAATGATGAACTCCAGGATTTCAAAATCACAATCTAGGTTAGTCATATCCAAAATGAAAAAACAAAAGGAAGCATGAGGGATGTTTGGAAGAATAAACAGAGAAGTTATTAAGACTATGATGTATTTATTTTATTGCTGTTTAAGTGATAACGTGGCAAATATAGAAACAGTTTTCACATTAATAAGCAAAAGAAAAGATCAAAATATTGCTTTTTGTTGCCTTGCTCATTTGCATTCGCTCCCCGGTACTTCATGATGAAAATTTATTCAAACTGTTTTTAATACACCCAATTAGTGATGTAGGGTGGGAAGATAAATTTTTTTTTTCGGTATTTATCGGAAGGCAGGGTAAATCCCCTAGAAATTGCGCATTTTGCAAAAAAAATTTAGGTGGTGTATCAAAAGGTGTTTTTTTTAACATAAATAAAAAAAAAAGGAATGATTAAAAATATAAAAATTTATGTATTATAATTTTTTAATTAAAGGCTTAGTTAAATCTAAGGCTTAATGAAAAAATGATATGCAGAATACGCCTGAACACTTGAACTAGGTTTGAAGGAAATTTCTGTAAAAGATATAGGTAAATAAATAGTAATAATAAATTGAGCAACATTTTGATGTCATGCAGGGACAAATTACTGGGTTATAAAAAACTAGGACCTTATTTTATTTTTTATTTTTTTTTTTTTTTGTAACCAGTTAAGCTTTTTACTTTTTGTAGAATGGCTTTTTTATATCTGAAATTTGGCTATCAACATTGATTGGACATTTCCAACACATTTAATGTGAATATCATATTTGATTGCTAAGTTGTACCACACAATAATTCTTTAAATATGTGATCAAAATACAATTTTTGGGCAAAAATTTATTGTTTTGTATATGGTTGGTTATTTATATACATATTGGAATACATATAGAAAACTATTTTAGTTGAATATAAATTTTTTAAATAAATACCCGGGTAAATACCCATTTTGGGTATTTACCCGGGTATATACCCTGGGTATTTACCCCTAAAAATAAATACCCGGGAATTTTACATCACTAGACTACCCCAAACAGGGCTGCAGAGAGCCAAGGTGGACCCCCTTGTTAGTTGTGTTGCTGGAGCCCCCCCCCCCTAAAAAACAGAAGAAAAAGAAAAAACTTAAACCTGCTTACTAGAAAACTATTAACTCTATTTGAAGTGCCACAACAGTAAAAACCAAAAGTGTAAATTTTGCTTTTTCTTTTTATTTATGCTTATTATTTAAAAGTTCTCCTCCCCCGCCCTCTTTTCTTCCTTGTACTGTGGTAAAAAGTTTAACTGAATATTGAAGGTATGAAGTTTAATGGAAAATTGAGATTTACTTTGGGGTCAGGCCCGACAAAAGACCATGTTAGCCTGAGGAGGGGGGGGGGGAGGCATACTGACGCCAAAAAATTTAAAAAAAAAGAAAGGAATTCCTTTCTTTTTTCAGCACCTTCTTTTTACAGCACCTGTGGCGCTGCACTTTGGTACTTCTAAGAAACAAAATTGTACAGAGCTGCTGTAAGTGGCCGACTCAGTGCCACAGTTTTCTGTGTGTGATTTAATTCTGAACCTTGTTTTTTTTTTGTTCTTTTAATCATAATCTTATAAACTTATTGATGATTTTCTTTTTTTTTTCTTGTTGAATTTTAGAGGCCAATTGTAGAATTTTCCATAGAAAATAAAGTTGCTTTATTATCTAAAGAAAGAAGGAAAGAAAAAATTCAAATGAGAAACAAGGTACCATTTATTATAGTTTTAATTATTGCAGTCTTTCCTTCAAAATTATTATGGGTTTCAAATTTACTATACAGTCAAAAGAAATGCCACAATTTCATAGGTGTTCTATGCATATAAAACATAAATGCATGCAGGCAGAGGTAGTGTTATCAAGTTTTGAATTTACTCATCACACATGTTTGATGCAGTCAAATTCTGTTTTGATAAAGACTTTGAAAATCCCCAACTCAAATTACGTAGGATCAATGTCAACATTTGTAATTACAGAATTTTGTTACAGAGAAATGATTTCTCTGATCCTTCGGTTTTTTATCAAGACAGAATTTGGCTGTTTATGCTACTTTTGTTGCACCATCGGTATCAAGTCTGACATGTAAGTGTTCGCAACAACTTAATGCAGTATGTTTGTATTGATGCCAAAAGAAAACAAATTGTATTTGTAAACTAAAATAAGTGATACATTATGATCGGTCTGTCTAAAAACATTTTTTAAAAATGCATCAAAGTCAACACTAGTTTAAGCAACCTCTGTCCAAATAGATTGAGCATCAAAGCTCAATCTATTTGGAAAGAGGTTGCTTAAACTAGTGTCAAACTTGCCGAGTAGAAGAAAAGTATTGAGTCAGTAGATAAATTAAGCATATTTTTCAGTGTGTGGAAAATTTTTTCAAATATCTGGCTTGGATTAAACTTAAATATGGTGCAAAATTCATCATTATTGAACCCCCAACATTTTTCAAAGCTGAAGTATTTAGAATGTTTTTTGAGTGACATAAAGGGGGAAAGAAATTCATGGGCCTAATTATAAAAAATAATTTTTCCCCCCTATTAAATTAGCAGCTGTAAAACCTATTTTGTAGTGTTGTTAATTTTAGGTTTCAATACTTAATGTCTAAAAAACTGCAAAGAGCTGTAGTTGGGGCAAACCTAATCTGGCATGGTAGTAATGCTGTGATTAAAATTTCTGTACCCTTCACAATGCTGCCAGGTTAGGTTTGCCCCAAGGCACATCAATGTATCAAGGAATAGAAGAAATCTTGGAGTTAGAGGATGGAAAGCTATGCCATATAAGAAGTCAGGTAGAATTTTTAGTACGACAAGAAAAAATCAAAGATAATGTTTAGTGGGATAGGGAAAAATCAGGTAAAATGATTTTGCTAGAACTGTGGCCATACTGTTAGCACAAAATTCATCGCATGCATGAAGAGCAAAGTGAAATAATTTATTTCATTTTTTCATTCATTTACATTGATATTTTTATTCATTCTTTCATTCACTTAGTTTCTTATTTACTCACTCATATTTTTACTCATTAATCAATTAATTTTTTAATTTACTTGTTCATTTATTGTTTTGATTCTTTATTCATTCATTCATTAATTTATTCATTTAAAGAGAAATATTTTTAATGATAAAATATCATAATTCTGAAATTTGCTGATTTTTTCCTTATCCAGATTGGGAAGTATAAGAAGCATTCCTCTTCAATAATAAAATTTTTAAAAAATACAAATGCTATAATGAGATAACAGAAAATATTTTAATTATGACTTATCCACATGTGTCTGGCAAAGTGATGATTTTCATGTTTTTGTTGAAGGTACAGATTTACTGTTCCCAAAACTGAAAAATAACATTTTAATACAAGTTCTACTTTTAAACTCTCTTTAGATGCAGTAATTTTCAAAATAAATTTCAAATTTGTTCTTTTTGGAAATTGTTACCACTAATTAACTATTTCCCTTTGCCTCGCATTCCCCTATGTTGTTTCAAAATCTTTACTTTTTGATTTCTCCTCTTGTAGAGACGTACTGAAGAAAAGAATGAAAGAAAAGCAAAAGCAAATGAATCTGGTGAAATGAAAATGAACTCAAGTTTGAACACATCAGTTTCATCTAAAGAAAAAAAGGTATAATTCCAGCTTTTTTTCTGAGAAATTGTTTTTTATTCAGTGTTGTGTTTTAGTGTTTAATTCCTTGTCATTAGAGTGCAAAAGCTCATCTGATAATGAAAACTAAATACGAACACAAAGGCAGACACTGCAACTCTTGAGGCTTCCTTGCAATACTATACAGTAAACTCCCGATTATCCGCAGAATAGGTTGGCACGGTAACTGTGGATAAGCGAAAATCATGAATAATCTGAATACAGTCAAACCTCCATTTATCAAACTTTCACATATCAAAATTTTCTATATATCGAAATTCCAGCAAGTTTCTATGTTCATTACATAGAAAAATTGTTTCTACATATCGAAAAAATCTCTATATATCGAAATTTTTTTCGAGACATTCGTAGATTTTTTTCCACTTCAGACTGTTTGTCTCATGAAAAATGAAGGTTAGGGGAGAAAATTATGTTCATTGAAGGTTGCTACGAAACTCATAAGGAATCTGGGGTTGAGGGGTGTGTAGATAGGTCGTTTCGTTTTGGAGTTCTTAAATTCCCTCAAGTTTATTTCAAATCGTAGTTGTAACCAGTAACATTGTAAAATCAGTTTCAAGTTCACCCTTTTGTCTGTTGATTATCATTCTTAGTCTTTTTAGCTGCAGTAAAAATCATTCAAGCTAAGTAGATTGATTTTTTACTTTTCTTTCGATTACATTGTCAAAATGAAAATCCCCTAATGTTGTGGATCAAGTTGAATTGCAGAAGAATGAAGATGTATAAAGGCGCAAAAATGTAATTTCTGTTATTTTTTAAAATTATTTACTTTCATTTAATCCGATGCTCGTATCAATTAGAAATTGGGTTTCATACACATAAATTAGCTTTAATTTTAATGTTTTAGGAGACTTTTAGGATAAAATAAGATCGTTTCTATCCATCGAAATTTCTATATATCGAATTTTTTTCCTACAATTTGCTACTTCGATATATGGAGGTCCAACTGTAATAGGTAAAAAAACTATACTTAGTGTATAATATAGCTAAAAAATATTAATAACACTCACACATACATTCAAAGTATAAATAAAAATACTGCTACAATGCATCTACTATCATTGAATATAAAAAATATATGAAAAAACTAAAAGTGAACAATAACACAATCATAAGTTTTTAAAAAAAAATGAAATGACCGGTGGATAATCCGAACCGCAGATAATTCGATCGTTGATAATCAGGAGTTTACTGTTTTACATTGCATAGCTGAACAGTTTTACTCTTTCTGAACATGTAAATAAATTTGCATTGTTTCAGTTTTCATAGCTATACAGTTTCTTTATATCAGAAAAAATGATTGGAGATGAAATAGAAAAGGAGAGTCAGGAGGAATGGGACAGTGCTGCATTTATTCCGAAGTTAAATGTGAAAAAGCCTTTCCAGCTTGTCTAGTAAATGTAGCTGCAAGAGTCTAATGCTGCTGCGTTTACTGGAGAAGCTGTTAATAATTTTCATTTTATTTCAGCATGAATGCAGCTCTGTCCTATTTCTTCTGATTCTCCCCTACAGAAAAGTTTGTGAATATTCATGAGTCAATAAAGGATTAATATAGTTATGCAAAATGTTTCCAACAGGTGTCTAACAATTCTATGAGTGCCATTACAACACTAAATTTAAACTTTTTTGCATGTTTCAATTAGTTCTAATCTATAGAAGAATTGCCAGATCCAAAAGGTTGGGCTTCTTGTTTAACGGACATTTGGAGATTTTTGATTATTATTTATCCATAGACAAGACAACAACAGTTATTTCTAATATGAAAATACGCCTCTGATTCTGAATTGTATGATGAGCTCTCTCTATCTGGGGAAAGGGGGGGGGGAGGAATATATTGAAACCTATTCGTATACCCTTACTGTTACAAAGAAGAGCCTATTATTCCATTTTAAAGACATCTGTGGGAACGTTTTAGGGAATATCGGCAGAAGGCTACACACTCTCTCCTCTCCTTAATATCACAAAAAAAAAGAAACGTCTAGTATTGAGTTTTGGGAGCTTCAATATCGATACATTATTATATGGCTTACAATTGTATTGGAGTTGGACTTTGATCTGTAATTTTTCCGTGAACATCCCTTCTAGCATAATTTCAGATATCTAAAAATGTGCTTGAGGAACTGAAATATTGAAAAATGTCTGGATGAGAATTCCCGATCCCTATCCCTTCTCTTAACGCTAAGATGGCCAGCAAATGCTTTTACTGCTATTTAAAAGTAAAAATTCCCAGGGAAGGTCCCCAAAACTGCACACGTCCAAAATTATGTTTTTGGTACTAGAATTTCGGAAACTTTCCAGTGGAAATTATCCAAATGCCATACCTTCCTCATAAGTCATTAAAGATAGCTTACAATTTCATTTTTAAAATTTCAACTTAGAAAATTTTTTGGACAAGTTCCCCCAAGCTCTTTTTCCCTTCTCTCCTATCATAATCAAAGATCCTGTAAAATTCTGTTTTTAGAACAGTTTTGAAAATTGTCCCTGGACCACATTCTTTCCCCCACTGTTACCAAAGATGTCTTACAATTACGTTTTTTAGGTTTGAGTCTCGAAATATTTTCAGAAAAAGACCACAGTTCGTCTTCTCTCCCTAACATCACAAAAAACGTTTAAAGTGCATTTTTGGAACTTTGGTATGGAAACATTTCTATGGAAGAGTTCAGACCTCCCTGTACTTTCTCCCAATGTTATCAAAGAATGAAGATGATTAAAAATAGCTCTCGAGTCTTCAAAGGAAACAAAAGAGTTTGGTTGAAGTAGATAATAGATCTAGAATACTGGAAGAAAGGAAACTTTAAATTTTTTTTTTATTCTCAAAGCACTTTCAGCTTACATTTAATCACTTCTAAAAGATTATTTGCTAAATGAAAATACAGTATACCCTCGTTTTATGTGGGTTTATTTTACGTGGTTTCGGTTTTACACGGATGCGGTAATGCAACCGGATAAAATTTTCACCTCTTTCAAAATCCAAACTCCTAAAGATAGCAGATTATGCATAATCAAGTGCATTTTTTTATGCAATTGGTTTCAGAGCTCTTTCCAGAAGTAAAGTTATTAAATTCACACAGTTCAGAACACTGGAAGAAGATCTTTTAGGAGTGTCAAAGGAGGCCAAAACCAACGAGGATACTGACATTGGTGACGCACAACCAAAAACGTTTACATTGAAAATTTTGAGCCATTCCTAGACAATAAAAATGATCTGTCTGATTTGTTAGTGAAGGAAAATTCTGTCATGGAAATGATGCAAGTGATCTTGGATGCGTTAATGCTCTGCAAAGAATTACAGAGACAAATTCTTAATGACTGCCAAAAGACTATTATAGCTAGCTCCTCTTTATAAACAGAACATGAAATTAATTTATGTTTTCTTTATGCATGTTGTGCATAAAAATCGATATAAGTACACATTAAGCTTATTATACAATTAGTCATTATTAGAATGAAGTATTTTGTTATCTACCGAACCAAACACCAATTTTAACACTAGTATTAGGTCTCAATTTACGCGGCATTTTCGTGGAACATAACCCTAAACATTTACACTAGCTGATGTAATTGATACAATTCTGTTCTACATATGCATTTAATTTTAGTGAGAAAAGTAGCACATAATTCTATGGTGCACAGAGAAATTAAATTATCTTACAGCTTGTATTATCAGTGTTTTCATGTGGGATACTAAACATTAAAAACATATTTTTAAAAGAAAAGAAAAAGACATTGTAATGTAAATATTTTATATTTCTAAAAACATTTTGTGCAAAAACTTTTAAAATTTTAAATTTTCCCTGAGTGAAAATAAACTTCCCATGGAAAACAATTTTATGCCCGCAAAATCTGCGTTTTTTTCCGATCATTTAAATATCTGAATTCACCTCTGGTTAGAAGTGTTACAATGATTTTTCAACAAAGTTTTATGAAACCAGTAAATTTATACAAAAATAAAGTACTGGTTTGATAAACCAAATAATTTAATGAAATGGGAAGAAATGTTTTAGATAATTCTTTCAATACATATATGTATGTACATGTATAGTATTTCTATTTATAACACTTTTGTTTCTCAGGGCAAGAAAAGGAAGAAAGCAGACAAAACTCAGAGCAAAAGAAAGAATAAAGCTTTGAAGTTGCAATCAAATAAACCATTAGAAAAACAAAAATCAAGCCCTTCACAAATTGTGAAAAAGGTATATATTATAAAATTTTTTAAACTTTTTTTTGGAGTAATATTTAAAAGAGAGATGCTTATTTTAGTGCTTTGACACTTCAACTCTTGTCTGTGGCGAATTAAAAAACTGCATCACTTGGAAAAAAATATTTTAAAGAATTTCTTGAGAAGTTTCTATCACTTTTGTTACATAAAAGGTAAGCTTCAGTTAACATATGATTATACAGTGGTGAATTAAAAAACTGCATCACTTGCAGAAATTCATTTTAAAGCATTTCTCAAGAAAATTATCACTTTTGTCACATAAAAGGTATGCTTCAGTTAACGTTTCAATAAAAATTAAATCACCAATGATTAGAGATGAAAACAGTCCGAAAAAACCCGTAAAATTTTGGAGGAAAAAAGGGGAGGGGGGGGAACACATGTTTTTTTTTTTTTTTACGAAGGGGGAAAAAAAGTTTATTTCCTATTCAGAAAAATTGAATTTTTTCAACTTTTCAGGAAGTTTTAACTGAAATTTTCAGTTTTAACTTAAATTTTCAACAAAAAGTAATAAAATTAGTAGATCTCATGCTTAAATTCTGATGTTATTTCCTTCTCTCCCCCCCCCCCTTCCTTGTATGTTAAAATACTGTCTGACTTGTAACAATTTCTACTCAATACTTCTTATTTACAGTTAAAAGTTGTTGACATGTTCTCGTTTCTACTAAAAAAGTTTCAGACTTTCTTTTTAGGCTGTTAAGTTTCTTTCTCTTTCTCAATCTCTCTTCGTCATCTTCTTCTTCAAACAAAAATGCTTCAAGATTTTAGAGCATGTACAACTATTTTTTTGGTAACAAATATATACTGCATTTTTTAAATTAAAAAAGGAGCAGCGCTAAATGCACCATTTATAAAATGCTTTACCTTCTCTCTTTTAATCTTGATTTCGGAATTTTTTAAAGTAATTTATAGTGAGATAAATAAATACCTTTGTGCAGAAAAATAAAGTATGAAATAACAACGTCAAAAAGCACAATCCGACCACATCCTACGAAGGCTTTCGCCAAATGTCTTTTCATCCATAAGCTCATTACTTTTTGCATTGAAAAAGACGTTCCTTGTAACGCCGAAACACGTGTCTGCTGTAATCTTTTTGATGTTATTTCATACTTGAATTTTATTGTGGTTTTAAAAGAAAAAGTAATGTGAGAACAACTAAAAAGATACCCTAACAACCAGTTCTTTTCAGAAGCCATGTTGCACTTAATATGTCTTTAAACTGAATAATCTGGCATCTAAAAAAATGTCCTGACTCCTAACTTTTAAAAGTGTTTGTAGGTCTCTGCTCATCATCATATAGAAATTATAAAAACTAAACTTACAACTTTTTGTCAAAATTTTATTTTAGGTTTGCGTTACAAATTAGGCGTTGCCATACATTACAAATAAAATAAGCATTCATTTTATGATGCATAATATTGCTGATTATTGTTCTAAAGTTAAGTCCAGTCAGTATTTTAAAAAAAAAACTATTAGTATTTAATCAGCATTTAATAAATTTTAGTCACTAAAGTCTATTTTTGACCTTCCGAACAGTTTTATCCCCTGATACTTTCTCTTTAATTAAGTACATAAATGCAAGAAAAATCTTTGGAAATAGTAAAATAAATTGCTTTACATATTGAACTAAAGTGAAGCCCAACTATCATAGAAAAATTGTTGTAATTTTTATACATTACAGGCCCCATTGCTCACATTCACAATATTTTAAAATGTATTGTATTTATAATTGTGTGTATAATTTTCCTTTTTGGGTCCAAAGTTTAATGTAAGATGAAGTTAATATCAGAGCAATAAGGTATACATGATGACATTGTGTAAAATTTTGAGATGAGAAAAAATTTCTTATGTTTAAATTGTTATCTTTATTTGCTGCTTTTAACTTTCATCATAAGATCTTGCAGCATAAGTGAACTTACTTTCTATGCATGAAAAAAATTTGCTGATTAGTAATTAAAAGAAGCTTCTAAATGTGTTTTGGGTTTCATTAAAATATTTTTTAAACTTAAAATTTTCAGGTTTAAGTATACAGTTTATCGATATTTTTTTCACTTTGTATTTATATCAGATATATATTTTCATATATATATATATATATATATGATATATATATATTTTCATATATCAGATATATATTTTCACTTTGTATGATATCAGAAATTTTCTTGAAATTGTGTTTTCCCAGTGAGTTATCAAAAAAAAAAAAAAAAAAAAATGAAATACTGCTTTTAATCATTTAATAATATTTTGACCAGTTGCAAGATCTTTTAATTTATTTTCCTAGTTACAAAACTTTTTTAATCACTATTCACTAAATAAATATACTAAACTCACATCTTTCAGTCAAAATTTGTGCCAAATAAGCTTTTTATTATGTTGCTCCACATTACAAATAAAGCTAGCATCTATTTCACTAAGTATGATACTCGTTTTTGTTACGCAAAAGTTTGTCAAGATTTAAAATTTTAGTCAGTATTTAGTAAGTATTGGTCAGTATTTTATAAATTTTGGTGAGTAAA